>NW_010171017.1:33043-61718 GCF_000695765.1 Mesitornis unicolor | reverse complement strand
TCCTAATATTCTGTGATTCTGTGAATTGCTCAAGAAAACCCTGTTTTTCCATCTTAATCTGGTGCACTGCAAGTTTGTTCCAGCAAAACCTTCACTGTCTGTTAGTGATATTTCCTTTCAGGAGCTGAGGCGCGTCCTCCATCATCACTCTAATCCACAGCTACAGCTGGGCGAGATGTTTTCCTCTGGGAAGTAATTCACATACAGAAGAGTTCACATTTGGTTTCATGCACTGCTATTTATCTGTTCCAACTCCTGCACAGAAAATCCCCAGCCACGCATTAGGAATGAAACCAGGCACCACCACTTCCCACAGGAAGAGATGGAGTAAGTCTCACAACCATCATACCAGAGCAACTCAACAGATAAACTGCAAGGTCCAACTTTGAAAATCATCCCAGTATCTACCTGATGTATGGACAAATGTACGTGTCAGGTAGCTGTGAAGTGAGAAATGCTCATTATGGAGTGCTAGGAGGAGGATAAGTAGAAATATTTTATCTGCAGCCCTAACCACTTCTTATTTGAGTGACAGAACTGTTCTATGAATAACAGGTTAGAGGCTAAAACCTCATCTCATGTACATCACAGTAAGTTGAAATTAGTGGAGCCATACCAATTTGCACCAGCCACTGGGCTACTCCTGAACACAGGTAGTGACTCTGAGTGCCTATCATTACACCATTTTAAAGATACCATAATCGTTTCATATTTAAAAGACTGACATCAGTGTAATAAGCAAGAGTCTCTATTTTTTTTCTGCTATGATTTTAACTCTAAAGCTTCTGATAAAAATCTGTTTCACATGACAAAACTGCTGGTGTGCACTGTAGAAGTTTTTAGGGGTGGCAGGGATCTGTCCTCTTGCAGGAGAAATCATGAAGAGACAGAACCTGTGATCAGCCTCTGATGATAAATAAAGACACTCATTAAGTTCAGTTTTGAAAAAGGTAAATTGCAAAAGAAAACCAAGACCTGATACTAAATTTAGTCAACTGAATAGCAGCTACGACATTTTCAAAAACGAGAAAAATAAGAAAATTCAAAGACCAGGCTGCCTATTCTGCAAAACTTGAGTCAGTCTCCCAAGAATCATAAGAAACACCCTCTGAGTGATGCCTCTTGCCAAATTTGCTTAACTCTTATCTGCTGGTTGCGTGCCAGCTTCCCGGCGTGGATGCCGGTAATTCTTAATGCAAATCACACACAGCAAGAACAGAAAATCTCTCTGACGTGGCGAGTGGTGGTCAGACAATGGGTGACGATACATCTGATGGGAATTAACGCCCTACAAATATATTTTAGGCATTATTGCAGATAAATAGTAACCTACTGGAATAGCCAAAATGAATTATGAGAAGTCATGATGTTTAACGCTGTTTGTCTCCTTCTGCCTTGCCTCAGACATTTTGATGTGAAGGGCTGCAAATACCGTTGGGTCAGCTACATGCACAGTTCTGCAACTGTAAGAAAACTGCTTTACGCAGTGAAATATATTTCAAGGCAAACTTCCTTCTTCCCAGTGTATGGGAGAAAAGGAATACTCTGCTTTGTTTGGTGGATACTTTGCAGCTGTTGAATAATAACTCATCACTAGCAGGCTATCATGGAAAAGGTTATTTTTGTCCTGTTAGCAGAGAAGGGAATTAACTGTTGCAGAAAATTAATGCGACAGACTGAATTGCAGGTGTACAGGAACATATGTAGAGTGTTATTTGTTAACGGTATCAAAATCCCTACAACCAGCCCTGCCTGGGTGTCTTCTTCATGACTTGATAATAAAGGAGATCATAGAGTACATTCAAGCTAATGGGAAATACCTACCTGAAGCAAGTTCCAGGAAATAAAAAGTCTTTATTCTATCAAAGGACTTTTAGGTGTGCATACTTGAGCTGAAGGTTCACACATCCTAAACTTCAAGGCAACGCTTTGCTAAACTGTCACTGCAGATCAAGAGTAGCAATGGTGCTCGGCGATGCATTAGACACGCACTTTCCTTCCACACCTGCCCTTGTTCACATCAAGACTCAACACCTTCTCTTAGGCCTAATCAATACAGGTGTTTCAGTAGCCCAAGGAGAGAGAACAGTGGTCTGACTACCAACTGTACAACCAGAATCTCACCACCCCGAACCCACAGAGCGTCAGCTCTGATCTCGGCTATACCTACTCAGCCCTTTGGTTCCTAGAGCAGCATTTGGCTGACCTTGAAGGCTCACTTTCAGCAGTGAGACTGTGGTCAAATGTAGAGCTGTAAGCTCTACCTGCAGCCTAGATTTGCCCCAGACAGTACTAACAGTCACCTCAGAGGTGACCCCTAGACCAAAATGTATAGCCAAAAAGGTACTTCTGTTTGGAAGCTGCTCTGATCAGCCCTAAACATAGCAGGGTCATTGCCATCAGTGTGTTCCAGGTCACCATCAATAGAATGAGGCTTGGAAATTTCACAGATGTCTTGCGACACCGAAAAATAAAATACGCGTGTGATATTCAGATACTATAACAGCAGATGTTATCAAGTACTTCTTCTAGACTACAAAAGCCAAAATCCCACCTATTGTCTATGGACACATAGCACTTACTTTAACTGTGGAGCTCTTGCCCAGAGCATCCCCACAACACACGCCTTGCTGGTTGTTGCATCCTCAGAGGTGGCTGCATTGCTGTTGATTTCTTTCCCATGTGCTGCATGAAGAATATTTATAAAAGTTTGTATTTACTAGTGAAACATTAGCTAAATAAAAGAAGCATTCCTATGTTTTAGTGTGAAAATAACCACTTACTTGGAATAGCAGGACAAAAAAAAAGCTCTTTTAGAATTAATCACATCTCATCTTCAATGCTATGAAAAAAAAATCAATATCTTCAAGTACACTGAATGTTATTCAAATAATAATAAGTCTTCTAAACAGTAAATGATGTCCCTGAGGAACTACACAAAAGTACCACGGACGGATCACTTTAGAAGGGGTAGTCCATGGACAACACATGTAAACCAAGGTTTCAGCAGAATAAAATTAGCTGCGCGATGTCAGGCATGCATTGTTCTTCCTGCGCTGCTCTGCTTCACTTCCAGGCATTCTATACAACCCATCCTGTTTATTCGGATGAGCTGCAAAGAGTCTGGAGGAGTTATTTTGGGATACTGTCCCAGACTTCTGGGAGAAGGATGTAAAACACAACTCCATGCATTGGATTCTTTGTCTGCTCTTTTTTTCAAATTCTAACCAGCAGTATCTTCTTAGAGACACAAAATACTTTTTATCACACAAGCCAATTGGGAAACACCTTTATTTGCCCAAGGTTATTTCTGTATGAAGTGGCATTTTCTGTACATCTTTCAGGAGCAGACAAGACAAGAAGATGCACTCAGTTCCTCAAATGTTCTCCTACGGTGTGAGGAGGAAGACTGAACAGCTCTGATGCTGTTAGTCCAACTTAGAGTAAGGTTAACACCACTTACTGAGCATTAGTGATAAACTCATTCCACTACAGGAAAATTGTCATCTATTTTGAGGAATATGGGTGTATGTTATCAGAAGCTGTCAGAAATATATCCCAGTTCCTCTTAGAAAAAGAGCAATAGAAATATGAGAATGACTTCGCCACTCTCACTGAAGACAGTTTTGTACTCATGAAAAACTTCTTGTGTGACAATTATAAAATGTAGACACATGGTTTCACAGAATCACCACTTCTTACCGCCTTCTGCTGTAATTTATTATCGAGTTACATGCTATACCTTAATAACGCACACTATAAAGACTCAAATAATTGCTTTCCTTTTTCCTAGACACTCTCTTATTCGTACAATTTTAAGTATTATTGATGTGAAGGTTATTTCTGAGAGGTACTTTTTAGTATTCAGCTTATCCAAGTTCACTTCTTTATTTCCTTAGGTGAAAGAAAAAGCTATGGCATGAGAAAAGCAGCACTGGCAGACCAAGGAAATGAGACAACCTGCTACCCCCAAAACAAAGCAGCAGTAAAGACACAGAACATACTAAGGAAATTCTCTATTATATGTTGCTACCACACACATGATCCAAAAATGGTGGATCTTATAAGTAAAGCATTTAGAAATGTTGTATTTCAGTGGCAACAAACGTGAAGGACATCAAAAGGGTTCTGTGTTCGGGAAATGCCGTGTGTATGATGGGAGGGGAGGTGGAAGGAGTCACAGCCTGGCTTTGAGAACCAGGACTGGTGGTGATGGGTAAATCACTCGTGTCAACTTGTGCTGCTCCAACAGACAGTGGGTCCATGACTGCTTCTCCTTGGTGAAGGAAGATAAAGAGACCGTGGCCATAATTACGTACAGTCACGCAGCCAGAAATCCTCCTCACGTCACAGACCCATTAAGGCAGGGCAGACAGTGGAGGTTGTTGGGCTTGCCTGCTTTCTGCCATCTGATTTTTCAGTGTTATTTGCATTATTTTGCTATAAATAGCTTCTATATATGCGCATACATATGGAACCAAGACTACAATACCTTTTAGTGTTTAATAATCCATTTCTTCTAAAGGAAAATGCGGAGAAGAAACAGTGCTCTGCAAGACGAATATTTTCTAATTTATGAGGTCTGGAAAACATCAAATTACTGTTTGCAATATTCTAGGGCATTAACTCTTCCTCCCTCCACACATACATTGCAATAAATACGCTGAATTTCTCTTCCAGCAAATTTCTTTGCAGTAACTTCTAACATAACTGTCTGCAATTACTGTCTGGTACCGAGTTACAGAAAGACTGATCGGTTTGATTAGGGTTGGTGAACTGCTTATAGACAGGCGTTTTATTTGAAAAACATAGCCACTTTCTCCCCACCAAAACTCTACAGAATGAATGGGCTTTATGTGTTTTAAATGGTCATTATTTGAAATGATGATGGTATATCTGGGAATATGGTGTATATATGGGAATGAAGAGGTGGCTCCTTTTCTTCGCTGGGTTAGGAGCAGCCCCCGAAGCTGCTCTGCCTTGGTGGTTCAGCTTCTGCTGAAACTTAGCCAGGTTTCTTCTGCCAGACCTCACTGAAGGAACTTCTCTATCCCCACTGGGCCTGCAGACACACAAACAAAGTCAGAGTTTAAGCCTGTTTTTTGCAGCAGCACTTACCAAGCTGGAGGAGACCTTCCCAGCAGACCAGTAAAAAACAGTGGCAAGCTGCACACACAGCGCTGCCTTGTATCCCAGAGCACCTTTGGTGCAGTTTTACCAGCAGCAGCTATTCCGAGCTGTTAAAATATTGACACTGATTCGGGGCTTTTGTTGAAATGCATCTCTCTCCAGTCTCAGGGGACGGCCATGTCTCAGATTCTGCTTGCTGCTATGTGCAGCTTGCAGCGCTGTTTGCCAAGTGCATCTTCAAAAAGACTAATGATGTTTACAGCACTCCATACACATATGGACACAACATTTTCATGTTAATCACTTCTAGAATTCAGACCACCCTGTGAGATGACCTTCCCTGAGCAGAAAAAGAAATATCTGCTAGTGAAAATGAGGGGTAAAGCAATATAGAGCTTCATGAATGCCTAATTTCTCTCCACCTTTTTAAATTGCAGTTGTAATTCACACAAATCCAATTTACAATATGTATAACAGAATTTCACAATATATCACAGGAGGTCTCTTGTGATGGAGCCTGGACCATTGCTGCAGAGCTCTATGTGAGGAACATTGATTCACATTCATTTTTGACCTATATGAACTGACAAGCTGGAGCCATGCTGTGTGCATAGCCACTGCATGCACACTCTTACAGGGAAAGCTCTAGGAGCTGTATCACTGCCCAGTCCTCCTAAACGCTATTAGTGTAGCGAGTATTCACCGAATTAAAGGGCTCAGCCATACTGACAGAGCCTCCCTGCCCAATCCCAATTCTTGTGCACGCTTTCACGTAAACCACAATACACACAGGATACTGCCACAGCAACTCTGGATGAGATGCTGCTGGTGTAACACCCGATAGTGCGACAGGGCAAGCCAGGTCCCCAGCAACATACACACTCATGAAACCATCACCAGAACTGCCTGTCTCAGCAGCAAAACCACCAGCAGATTATATAGAGAACTTACCATTAGAGTTAATGCACCTGAAAGAAAACTGAAGGGAAATTGCACTTAACCAGCAAAACGGAGGGACCAGAAGTAGCATTCAGTAATAGTCAGAGGAAGCTGAAACTCCCTGACCCCTTCCAACTGTTAAACTGCCAAGCTCTCCTTTATGACCTGCATTAGGGAAAAGCACTGAAGCATCAGACAGCTTCCAACACAACCTGCTTGGTCAGATGGTCCTTGTTGGAGAGGTCAACCCATGCGCTCGCTTACCCATCACTCATGTGGTCTGAAGGAGGATTGAAGGGCAAGACAAAGAGGTTTTCCTGAAGAGTTAAAGTAGAGAAGAAATTGTTGGACATGGGTATAAGCATATCAGGGAAGCACAGCATGCATATTTTTCTTTGATGAAAGCTCTCACGCCTCCTTTTCTCAGCTGTTGCAAATCCTCTCTGGTTATAATTTATTTTGGTTGCTTTGGTTGCTTTAATTGTTCTGGAGGACTTGAGGTAGTAGCCAGGCAGTAAACACCTTCACTGCATCTCTGTCCTCTGAAAAACACCTTTATTGCCCTCTCTAACTCTCTCTCTACTTCCTGAGAAACTTCTGGCATTATTACTTAGGCCCACAAATGCAGAACACAGCTCTGTTAAAACACAGAAATCAAAATTCAGAGCAGAAGTTTGGGATGCAAAGCAAGGTGTGCTACCTGACAGGTCCTCACTCACCACCTCAAAGGTGTGATAGCACTTTCACCTATCACACAGTGTCCAGTAAACACTAAGACTTGCAGATGTCAAGACATCCTCAACGCACCTATTTCTTTCCACAGATGCAGCAGTCAATGCGGTGTTACTCTGTGCCTACAAGGTGTGGTGCCACGTTGTGCTCAAATCCAAACCAGCTGGTGCAAGATGACTTGAATGAACTCCAAGCAGCTGAGGTTTTTGTTACCTTCCCAAGGGGGAAGCAACAACGCTGTCAACTCCTCAGGAAAGGAGGAATACTTGTCATCCATCAGCAACATCTGAGCTGCTTGAGGGACAACATCCACGAACCACGAACCACAACCGAGCCACTGCGGAAAGCCTGATTTTTTATTTGAGATGTGCATCTGAGGCCTCAAGAGATGGGATGGAGGGAAGCAGAAAGACCAAGTGCTTGAGAATCCAGGAGAGGGGAGCCAAGGGAACTGCTAAGGATATGTGCTAGTTCACATGGCAGCAGGGAAAGAATAACATCCTTCCTGCAGAAACACGTTCAGAAGCGCTGTTGCCAAGAGATAGAGGTAGGAAGGTCTGTTAACAGCTGAAGGAGCTTCTAAGGATACTTACAGAGAATTTTGTGGTAACCTAAGCTGTTTTGCATGACTCTTGCTAAGTGCATATTTTGTAGGCGGCAAATACTTCAAATTGTTTAGTTTGAATATTTCAAAGTATTTTCTCCCTGTTCATGGATAAAAGATGAAGAAAGCAGGCTGCCAAATGCAATGTTAGTAACCTTCTGAGATCTCAGCGTCGTGATTTGTAAATATTCTGTAATCATCTTCATTACCTCCTGTTTGGTGTTTATAGACATGGATAGGATCCACCCTGAGCCTTCTCTTCTGCAGGCTGCACAGTCCCAGCTCTCTCAGCCTTTCCTCACAGGGGACATGCTCCAGTCCCAAAATCATCTTAGCAAACCTGCACTGGACTCACTCCAGTAAGTCCATGCTTTCTTGTACTAGAGGTCCAGAACTGGCTGCAGCGCTCCAGATGTGGCCTTGCCAGCGGTGAGAAGAGAGGAAAAATCACTTCCCTTCACCTAAGAATTCAATCGATCCTTATACAGGCACTGGGTCACAAACAGAGAAGAAAAAGTAGAAAATTAACTACAAATGGACAGATATGGCATTGTAACAGGGGAACAGAGAGCCAACGGTCCTTAGAGATTTTAGTTATCGTACAAGAAGCAACAACTTCAAGGCTGAAAAAGGCAGACTGCTGAATTGGAGTACGGTTTTTTAAACTGTGTTTAGGTCTCCACTTTCTCTCAGGTGAAGGAGAAGATTTATGAACATATGCCACGTCTAAACCAGGAGCTAGCAAGTAAAAGAGCCTTTTATTTGGGCTTTTCCTCCCTGCTTTCCCTGGCTCTCTCTGGTGAGATCTGTGTGATCCAAACTCATGCTACACCAGGGGGTTTAAGTGGGGCACTCCTGGCCTGTGGCTCTTAGCAGAATTATGGTCTCTGCCAAAGGTAGCGCAATTCTGCCAGTTCACTGACAAAGTGATTTAACAACAGAAATGTAAGGGTCTGCACAGTTAAACAGCAGAGCAGTATCAATGACAGTGGTGCACGTACACTGATGTCATGATCCTAAATGGCAAATTATTCCCGTTGTGAGTCTGTTCTCCAGCCAATGCAGCTGCTTTAATCTTGTGTTTTAACTCTCAGCAGTAAATTATGCATAGCCCATTTATGAAAACTGGACCAGATCCTCAGGTGATGGCAAACAGCTTTGCTCAAGTCACTTAACTGGAATGTGCTTTGCACCCTTGCAGGAGTTTTCTGCTCAGTCATAGAAAGACCCTGGGGCTGAATGTCAACCATCTCATTTTTAAAGTTTTTTTTGGCAGAAGCACAGATTCCCCGTACAAAAACACATCTTACAGTGTTCTCCATTAACTGCCTTCTCCAAGGGACAGCCTCCTGCAGACTCATCTCTAACCACAGGCACTGCAAGGCTACAGAGGAGATCTCCAGCACCATGGAGCCTGCATCTGCAGTGAGGTTAATCTGGATCTACACGTCTGTGAGGGTGCAGAGAATGAACCATTCATCTTGGGTGTCAGTTGAAGAATTCTTGCTACCTATACTACATTTTTAATACATATTACCTTTGTTGCTTGGTTACTCTCAAACCTTGCATTGCTGTTTTTAAAAATATATTTATTGCCTTGCCCATGCAGTCTCTTCTCAGAAAGAAGCAATCAAGGAGATAGTGCTTGGTACCACAGAGCTGGACCTGGTTGTTTCAAACACCCTGCAGAACTCACAGACTTCTCATCACTTTCCAAGCCCTCAGCTGCCACATCTCCTACATGAGAGCAGTCTCATGGCAGAGGTGACCCTGTCCTGTCTGAAACTGCCCCAGAATTACTCCAAAGCATGTCTGGTGAGGGAAGTCCACTTCTGGCCTCAGAATTGCCACTGTTGACATGAATAGATGCATAAACCATGGACTAGGAGCTCTGGAATTGAACATCATGAAACAGTGACAGCACAACACTAACAACTGACTTTCCCTTCCGTTTCACCTGTATGGTGCTGAAGAGTCCTCCAAATAGAAATGGATATGCAAATACATGCAAATTATTCCATGTAGAAACATGGACATCATCCTCATGTCCAGTCTAAACCTCCCCTGACACAGCTTTGAACCATTCCCACGTGTCCTATCACTGGATACCAGGGAGAAGAGCTCTGCACCTCCTTCTTCTTCCCCTCCTCATGAAGCTGCAGAGAGCAATGGGGTCACTTCTCAGCCTCCTCTTCTCCAAACTAGACAGGCCCAGAATCCTTACCCTTACAGGACATTCCTTCCCACCCTACTTTGAGAGTGAAAAATTGAAGCTCAGGCTTCTGTATTGTGTGCTTAGTCTCAACTCAAGTGGGAACAATCACGGAGAGCAATAAACAGAAATTTTAAAGACAGTGAGCAATTTCGCCTGGAAAGAAAAGGACCGTGAGGTTTTAAAAAATATAATCATGGACTGTAGCTAAAAAAGGGAATATGAAAGGATAAAAGCTACATCATTTTACTGTTAAGTCAGAGGGTGATGAGCTTTTTATGCTCAGGGGTTTTGAAACCAGCCAAGCCCAGATCCCTGTTGGCACAGACAGCATTTTTTTCACTAGTGTGTCCTCGCAGTTTGCATTGTTAAAGACAGTAAATGAACAGAACCGCCTCATTTACAACTCATGGCATGTGGACACCCAGGACTCCTCTCTCTTATATGTTTTGCCAGTGTAAATCAAAATCATCTCCGCTCAAGAGCGTGTTCTTAAGTTTAATACCTTGGGCAGTCAAACCCCTTTTCTGCTGTGTGTGCACCAACAGCAACCACTAAATCTGCCCCTACTCAGAGCTTAGGGTTGTTATGACTATTTTTTCTGATGTTTTAGCACCTCTGGCTCAGGCAAGCAGGATCCAATTCCCTGCTCAGTCACAGATTTAATCCATGGCATTGGAAAGATGATCATCCTCAAAAGCGGCTGTCACCACCACCCGGAGTGAGCAGACTGGGCCTCTCCCTGGCAGACCCTGCCCCTGGGCTCCTGTCGGTGCTACCTGACGAGGGACCTCCCTCAGAGGGAGCTACAGCCCCAGCATGGATCCAGGGGTGTGACAGTCATCCAAGGACACAACAGAGGTGAATGTCACTGAGGAGAGATTTGTGCTGGGTACAGCTACAGCAGGGTGAGATGGGACAAACTGGAGAGCTACAGCCCTGCTCTGAGCTGCAAGTGAAGACACAGGTCACCGAGTGCCACAAGCTCTGTTCAGTAGGTGCCAGATTCACTGCTGACATCCATCCCCTCAAACCTAGCTGTTCCACAAAAGCCCACCATCTCTCTCTTCTGTTTGTAGAGTCCTTGATTAGAGACCAGACCCCAATAACCTGCCAAAGGAGCAGCTTTCCCAGTCCCTGTTAGCCCTCCAGAAGCTCTACGTCCTGCTCCAGTTGGCCAGACACATCAAAGGGAGCCATGGCTGGCTGCCTGGGACCATAAACCAAAGAGCACCTAGAAGACATCATCCAAGAGCAGCAAAATTAGCCTGCCTTGAAGATCATAGCTAGAAACCATTTACCAAGGAAGTTCCTGGATAACCAGGATGATTAAGTCCACCCATGCGTTTGGAAATCTGCTTCTCGGTCACTGAGGAAATGTCCTTGCCTTGTTAGGACCTGGCTGCAGTCACACTCAACAGCTTTGCAAGATGCTGAGTTTGGCTGGTGTGGTCCAGGCACTGGTGGTTGCTGAAGAGGCTTGGGTTGTTTTGGAGCTTGACCTGAAATGTCAGAACGGAGGCAGTGAGCAAACCTAAGAGAGCCAAAAAGTCTGACAGTGTTTCAGAGACCACTGCTATGGTTGGCCAAGGCAAAAGAGGAAGTCAAGCTCTGTGTAGGACTGGGAGAGAGAACATGACATAAGAAGAGCCATAACAGTATGAAATCGTTTTATTACTACCATATTATTATAATAATAATGAGAAATATTACTTTATGACTGAGTTTTATTGTTATTTAGCTTAAGTGAAGCTGAGACAGAGACATGAAGAACTAAATCCTTCAAGCTCCTCAGGCTCATTGCCACTACTGGGTGACAGACTGCTCCATCACTGACGTTTCATGAAAGACTCAGTGAGAGTGTGTGTGCACAGGGACACACATTCACCAAGGGAAGGAACATTTCCAACAAGCTGTCTGAAATTAGGGGGGCACATGAGAACATCTGAAAGAGGCAGAGCTGCAGTCCAGCTGGGCTTTCTTTTTTGGCACGGCTGTATGGGCAAGAAACAGTGGCTGAGCAGCCTCTCCTGGTAGAAGAGAATTACTGCTTTTCCAGGAGAATTCAGGTTCAAGGTGTTTAATTCCAGCTACGGTCACAACCAAGGTTTTCTCTATCACTTTACCGTGCTGCCAGGTATCTTGCTGGATTTACAAATACACTCAAACACCTCACCTGTTAAGTTGAAGATCCAAGAGTGTCTTTTCATAAAATCAGGTGTCTGAGAAGATGGATCATCCCATTGCTTTAAACAGCTCATGACCTACAATGTGTTACACTCCACACACTTCTCTGAACTTCAGATATTTGTATAGAAAATGAAATCCCTTTTCAAGCAAGCACTTAAGGACATTCTCCCTTATGATGAAAAACTGCAACTTAATGTAACCAAGGCCACATCAACCACCACCAATGCAGTAGCTCCCCTTTCAACAGAGAACGATTAAACGCTTATTTAGAAAATACACGTGCACCTTTATGTCTCCTGACTTCCTGGAATATCACTCATAGTCACAACTACAAGCCACACAAGGACATAAATTTGACCAACTAGAAGCACACCTGATGACACCTAAAAACGCTCATAGTATGAGCCACAGATCTCAATGGTAATATCCAGCACCTTCTGTGCCCTGTGCTTACATGTTTCTACCCCACAACTGATACATGGGATGAAGTTCGATTTACAGAGAACAATATTAGTTGCCAGTTTTTAAGTAAACAAGAGCTATTCTGAAAATAGATTTCAAACATTATAGTGAGAGCTGATATTTCTGGAAACGCTCCGTAGAGAAATTCAGGGTTTTGAAACCTCTGAGGAATGTAAATTCTGGCTGCTTGGAACCTAACGCAGTGGAGTTGATCTTAAACAGAAAAGTGATCTGAAGGAGGAAGCGGCTTTCAGCAAAGCAAACAGACTCAGTCATGTGGAAGCTCCCCCGGAGACCAACAAAACTGTCAAAACGCTCCCAGTTCTTTGCCGTACTCTAAGCAGGTCCTTCAATTTTCATGCAGTGAAGAATTTGAAGGAGTCTTCTCTTTCAGTTCTCCTCAAACTCTCATGCTGCCCTTGTTATAAATAGACAGGGAAATAGTCTCATTTTTTATTCCAGTTCTGCTATAGGCTTCTAGAGCTTTTTTCAGCTGCTGAGAAGACAGGAGGAGGTAGGAGCAGCAAAACACGTGGGTGTCAACACCGCAGGCCTGGCTCTGGCCTCCCACGGACAGCCCTGCCAAACCAGGGACCCCATCACTGCAGGCTTAACCCAGGGTGTTCATTTTCCATGCAGTAGTCATACAAAACTGGGGAGGGGAACCTCAGGAGGGCTGGATGCTTACACCCATATCTTCACCCTCAGCTCTGCAGTCTGGGCGTTTCAACTCACATTACTGCCCTTTCCCTATATTGACTTGGATGCAGAGGCGAGTTTTACAAAAGCAGCAAGTATTATGAGTTATTACTCAACCACACAAAGAGATCCAGTGGACGTGTTTGGAGTGCTACTCCTAAAACTTGTCCTGAGAAGAAAAAACAAAGCAAAACCAAAACATTTTTCAAGTTTTCAACACCAATCTGAAAAGTCCACTAGCAGCATTGACCAGGCAATTCAGACGCAGGAGCACTTACTGTCAAAGCTCAGAAATAAAAACACTGCTCATCTTTATTCACAACCCTTACCGGCCTTTTCTGCATCTTCACAAAAATCTGCTAAAATCTATTCTTGGGGCTTCACGCTTAATAGGAAGCAGCATCAGTAAAAATTCAGGCCGAGGACAACAAGGAAAGATGGTTATGATGAAAATTGCATTTGAAAACCTTCTCTCTCAACGTCAGTGTGGATCTTTGCATTAAATGATACGCGAGGCTCAGGGCAACGACGCAGAGGCATTAATGGTTAATGCAGTGGGACACGCTCCTTGGTAATTGCCTCCTGTCATTGCTGGAGTGCCTGTGGGATACAGCGAAGACACAGGGCCCACTTTACGATCCCACATCAACCCAACTCCTCCAACTTGGAGGTCATTTTTCTTTTTGAATGACCTGTCAGACTCCATCGTATTAACAAATTTGTCTGGAGGGCCTTCACCTCTGCTCAGCAAAAAGGAAAAAGGGGCTACAAGGTATGCATTTACAGCTCTTAGGAAAGAGGAAACAGGAAAACTAGAGAGCTCGTGTGAACGAAGTTTGGCTACCAAGTAAGAGGATTTGCCCCCAGTGGAATTGGAATAATGAACCGCCCCCCACACCCCCCCAGTTTGAATGTTCTGAGCTTGGCCTGTTGACTCTTACAAGGAAAGCAAGCACGTAAATGTGGAAGTGACACAGAAAAGACCAAAAAGAGCAAGCACATCACAGCAAGGTACTAAACAGCTCTGAAAGGCCAAGAGAAAACTGAACTCAAGAGCATCACTGAAAGCCTCCCACTTAAAATAAATACCTTACGTGCTCTAAAAGACACTGCTGGCACAGGCCATTATAACGGTGAAGCATTTCATTTTATTGAATAATTCCAGGAAACATTTCGGATCTGTTAAACGTTACTGAAGAGATAAATGATACCAGGAATTGTATTTCCTAAAAACTTGTATCTGTAAAGAACCTCTTTATACATTTGAGCACTTTATTTTACTCTGACGTTGCACTTTGCTTTTCAATTTCTTTTCCATCCACAGTAACAAGATTGACAGAATTTGTGGAGTCTCCAGAAAATCCTCAGCACCAAACAACTGCCGGGTTTTAAAGTCCAAAGCTGAAAGTTAAAGCTCTCCATTTAAGATAGCTGTTCCTTATTTTACCTATGTGCCCATGAGCTACAATGGACCAAGCCCCATTTCACTGGGTTCTGTGCACAGTTAGTCCATATTCCCAGAACTGAAGTGACTTTTCTCCTGCTTATACAGGTGTGGATCTCTTCCCCTCCCTTGAGGCTTCCTTCCACTCCTGGCCTGCAAGAGCCAAATTGAACACTGATGCTCATAGCACAGAATGAGCTCAACGGCACAGCAAGTAATTACATACACAAATGAGAGACTGAGAACAGGATTACACTACACATAACTATCCCACAAGTCCTTGTGACAAACATTAAGGAGCTTGGTCCATTTCCTTGCCTGTGGGGCTGTACGTACTTCACTGTTGCCCTTCAGTAAATTCTGCTTTCATCTGATCACTCCACTTCAGAACAACACAGCTTTGAAACCTCAGGTTATGTGCCACAAAAAGGCAGCTTCATGAAGGCTTTTATAGTCTGTGATAATGCCAGATGGCTTAAAACACTGTTTGCTAGAAATATGAACTTGCAGAAAGAAACCCACCTCTTAATGTCACGTTTGAAAGGCTGATAACAAAAATCACTAATGGGAAAGAAAAAAACAACCGAGGAACACTTGAGCCCGGGTCATCCTCAATTAGGGATGCAGTTTGAGGACGTGTGCCAGTGCTGCTCTGTAAATTCTTATTTATCCGGAGTGTCACAGGCTGTGGAGTCTTCACCTCCTCTGCTCTTGGGACTAACCTGGAGACATCGGGAGTATTCTTGGTACCCTCAGTGTCACAGAGGGAAATAAAACTTGTTTGATGCTTTCCTTGGGTTGCGATGCCAGCTCGTGCCATCCCATGTCATCTCCTGGGGCTCCTCTGAGCAAAACTCAGGCTGCTATTCTGGCCATAAAGATACAAGCTTGAATTGCAGCAGACTTCAACTCAGAGAACCACAAACCCTTACTAGCAGTTTCTATGTAATTGCTTTCTTACAAGCAACAAATGACTCAAAAATCCAGGGCAGCACAGACTGCAAATGCAAGGAGTTCGCAGCTTTATCATTTTTGATTGATGAAAAAAAGAACAGGAACAAGTGAAATAAATTCCTCTAATTTTTCATACTTCCCTGGGATGACCAATGACTAATTCCAGACTGTTCCCTAGCTACCCTCTGTGGTCTGTATTCCCCCTCAGCACAGCATTTGTTCAAATATCCTTGATCTGAGCAACATTTAGAAAAGCTGAGAACCTTGTCCACCTTGCTTGCAAAGGAAAAAACTCTCTCCTCTCTTATTCTGCTTATAAAGAATTTTCTTAAATAAAGAAGAAAAAATAAGAGCTTTTAAATGCAAATACTGGAAGTGGAGGTTAATTCACATGAGGTCTTGCTTTAAAAAAGGGGGAGGAGGAGCTGCACAGGGTGGGAGTCAGCCTCCTTCTTAAATGAAGGGTTACTGTTCGACAGAGTGGCTATCCAGGCATTATACAGTGACTTGTTTTTTTTCTTTAGCTATAAGAACATTACGAAACACAGCAGAAAATTATTTATACCCATTACCTGTCTCTCATTACTCAGGGATCTGCACTGTATTTAATACTATGCAGTAATTCGCCTTCTAAGATCCCTCTGCAGATGCTTGTAAAGTGGGCATCACACAAGCATCTAGAAAGGAATTAATTATTTTGCATTCTTCACAGGGCTTGGAAGCTACTGAAGCTTTAACATCTCCACTGCATCTGGAGGAAAGAAATACACACTCAGTAACTAAACGTGGCAACGGGCCGGTAAGAGACACAGTAAATGATCACACATTTAATGAGCACTGTGTTGATGCACAGAGGTCGGTTAAAGTCCTATCAGCCAGGTTCATTTATTTCCTAGCTTTTATCTCCATGCAATTTCAAAGCTTTTTTATTTTAGTATAAAGCTGTTTTAAATTTGAGGTGCAGGTGTAGTCAGGTAGGTAAAACTCTTCAACAGTTAACCTCTATTGCTCTGGGAGACTGTTTTCTGTATTAGTTATATTCACAGGCAGAGAAAGCCAACTCAAGGAACAAGTTAAGATATTTATTTATGTATTGTTACAAATTTGTGGGTTTTTTTTCCATTAAACATATTTAAACAGGACAACCTATTTGCACTCAGGCCTTTCAGCATTTTAATAAGCTAAATTATACACTTTTGGTGCCATATAAATTATGGTCAAAAATAATTCTCAAAGACATACTGAGGGGACAAGGACTTTAAGCAAAATAACTCAAGTTGAAATAGTGAATTCCCTTCCACAGTGGTTTCTATTTCATGAGATTATATTCTTTACACAGGGAAACTATATACAAACAAGATCACAAAACTATAGATGCAAAGATGTAAAAAATATACCCAAACATGTACATCAATTGCTGTGTTTCTGTCCAAGCTACCTTACCATTAGGAAATCCAGTACAAATGCATGATTTGTATTTATGTACTCAACTTGTAGTATCTAATTTTTTAAATGTAAACAAGATTCTGCATGTAAAGCAACTTAAAACAGTTGTCAGAAGCTTAAATCATGAGGCTCAGAGACTGAAAGAACTGCACACTATGGATCCAAACCGACATCAATACCCACCCACACCTTTTCCAACAATGCTTACACTGCTGCGAGATTTAGGATATTGAAAAGATTTAGAAGTATTTAACTACTCTAAACAAATCCTTAGATTTCACTGTTTTACAAAAGGCTTATTATCCAATAATTAAATTAAAATCAGTACCACATTTGCAGGTATATGGATCATGTTCATAACCATTTATCAGCTTCTCAGTTTATTAAGAAACCTTTCTTGGGAACTCAATTCACTCATAATGAAAGCAAGCAATGGATGTTCACAATCAACTACTTAATGAAAAATGAAACCAGACACATCTCTTGAGCACATACTAACTCACTGGTGACTGATCTAATGCTTATTGTTAGGCAAGTACGCACAGGGTACCCTGCAATGCTAAAAAAACTGCTGTATTTAGGAACTATCAACAGATATTGTAAAGAAAATGGAAGCTGCCTTTGCACAGATGTGACATGTTGCTCTCAGTCACTGCTAAGGCTTCTTACGAAGCATGGGGTTTGCTTTTTTGGGGGGTGGTTTGGTTTTTGGGGTGTTTTTTCCCCTCTCTCAAAGGTGTCTGTCTTTTTTGGGGTACTTCCCAGGCACTCAATGCATTATTTTAAGTGCCAGGATGCTTAAGAAACCCCAGGATGCCAGTTCTGCATCAAGACAGTATTGCACTAAGTAATAGCAGTAGTAGTGTTAGTCAGTTCAGTATTAGAGAATTTGAACAGTAAACACGGACTGTGCCACTACGCCCACTATAATCTGAGCAGTGCTGGTATCTATAGCAACTGATTTCAGAGGAAAATTCAAGAACACTTCTGCAGATCTCCCGGTGCTAACAGAGGATACAGTAATGCATCCATAGGCTTCCACTTCGAGGAAATAGGTCCAGAGTCAAATCTCATTTTATTTTTTGTTGTTGTTGTTGTTTTTTGTTGTTGGTTTTTTTTAAGTGCCTTAAAACTCTTACAGTGTTGAGCAGAGCATTTGATGAATTCCTTCTCACATACATATATAAGTTTAGATTTAAAACATCAGCTGCTCCATGCAAGACACATTGAAAACAAGATCCTGGTGTAAAGACCAGATTGGTGAGTTTTGTGATTTCTGGGGTTTTTTAAAAACATTTTGAACACTGCAAGATCATGTTGCAAACGAAAAACAATGCAGAATATACATCCAAAAGTTGAGAAACTACTTGTAAAAATAAAATGCTGGGAAAGAATTTCTATCAGTTTCACTGAAGAGGCTCAATAAAGTGCAAGCAGTAAATGCGAGGGTTTGTGTAGTGAAAAGTGAAGTTTAATAAGTTTGTACAACGTGTACTGCTGACAATGAGACACTCTATAAAAATGTTTCACCTTGACAGCTTGTCTCATATAAAAATATATTCTAATTGCATTGTGGTACAATCAGATCATAACAGAACTGACAGTGAAATGCACAGTGAAACACATCTGCTCCTTTTCAGCGAGGTCAGAAAGGAAGAAAATATGTAGATTTATACTATTACAGTACACTTCAATGAACTGGACAAACTGGACCAGACAAAATTACATGGTATGATAACTGCAAATGAAAATGATGCATTGCTACTTACTTGCATTGACTGATCACCACTTCTGGAGAAGGCATTCAGGAGACACCAAACTGCAAACCTGGAACTCATTCCTGTGCAAAATGCTCCAGCTCTGAGAGATCAAGCAGAGCTCTCCAATTCCCGGACAGAGGCATGAACTGCAGCCGTATTTTTACATTAGAAGATATTTCATCTCATTAACTTGCAGGTATTTGTCCTCAAAAGCATCTCCTGCTTCCAGCGAGCTGTTTAACTGCAATACCCAGGTCTTCAAAGTGTCCCACTGCAGAAGCGTTCCCAGCAGAGGGGATATTTTCAAAACATTTACCTTCTAGCCAGATTCTTTGGTGCTCAGGAATATCTAGTATAATACATCAGGATGAATAAACAGTAACTCTATTTTCCTTCATACCCTCTTATTTGTCCTCTAAGGCCCATCAGCAAAGGTTGTGCTAGTTAAATAAAAGGAAACTACACCCTCATTACCTTTAGAGACTCAAGTGATCAAAAGCATCTGCTGTCCCTCTTTCAGTGGAGATTTTCCCCATGGCATATCTGCAGGATTTCCACTTAGGACAAGCACACGACCATAACAAATTTACCTTCTGGCTAGTCATCCACAGTGTTAAGTTGCTGAAATTAAAAGGTGAGTATTTTTCTATTCAAAATGACCTTTACCTTTTAACCTCCAGTTTTTGCTAATACAAAGAAAAAAAAAAGGTTTATTCCTGCACAGCCAGTGCCAAGCCTTTCAACTGCCCACAAATGGTGCAATGTCAGTTGCTTAATAAGCCTCTGTGGAGACCCTGACCACCTATTAAATTGTAAGTTATAACGTCAATAATGTAAATAATAACATCAGTACCAACTTCAGGTTCTGAAGTTTGGTTGTCTTGTTTTTTTAATCCTCTCACCCACACCCAGTTCAAATCAAATGACCCCAAATGCCCATTGTCACATAACCGATGACACACAAAGTTAAACGTAACTTGAGAGCAGCAACTTTGCAACAATATGAGCTTTAAATAAAAGCAGATTATTAAAGTCTGTATAGAATTTAAACCATGAAATTATGAAATAATTTGTTTTTACTGAAGATTTCCCATTCTTACAAAGAACTGTTGGCCACAATCATCTTTAACTGCTGTTTTCCTGAAGAACAGTTATTTTCAGTGTTGTAATTAGTGTAACAGAAGACAAGTGCTTTTACATATAATGAGTATTTTAAACAAATTTAAGACACTTTTCTGTAGGATCATCATCAAATGATGCTCTTTTCAATAATTTCTGTGAGCTTCTAAACCACATAAAGGATAATGCACATTACATTTTATTCACACTATAAAAAAGCACAATATACAGGCCATATCCTTTAAAGTGCAACACAACAGAACATTTCTGCAACATTCAGGTTCTTCAAAGACCCACAAAAGTAGGTATTTAATATTTAGGAACAAATCCTGTATCAACACCGATTGTAAGTTCTGAATGGTTATCAAGCTTGCCCTTGCTGGAAGTGCCACACTAAAAGCGATGCTTACGACCACTGAACAACAGTGCCATATTACGTAGCCTTCATGTCTCATGGCCAAAATGAGAGCTTTTATCCTTTAGTCAGTGAAGAGCATCTGCAGTGCCCTGTACTGAAGGCAGTTCTTTGCCTATGCCCAGAAAACATCTTTAAAGTATGCTTAGTTTCACCATACAGGCTACTGCTTCAGATGTCAAACCTACCAAGAAAAATATGGTAAACGGAATAGAGCAAGCATGTCTCTGTGTTGGCAGCGCATGCCTCGCTATGTTTGGCACTATCAACCAAATGTCTTGGTAACACACAGCATAAGCAAATACCAATTTGCTTTTCACTTCATAAATATTTTTGGTTGCATGTTTCGCTAAGAATAGTTGGAAACCTCATTTGTTCCTGAGATGAGCACAACAAAACAAAGTGAGCTCCATCCAAAGCTGCCAACGGGACAATCTCCTGCGTTTCCAGCCTCGCTACCCGCCTGCTGAGCCAGGTGTATCATCTCAGTCTTCCCCAAGGCGCCACTTCTGCGATTCTTCTTGGCGCACATCGGGCCTGATCTGGTTTCTCATTCCACCGAGAACATTTGAGGTTGCCTCTGTCGCAACAATGAAAGGTTTCACCACGGTCGGTGGGATTTGGCGGAGGACTCCTCCTACTGCTCCAGTTACTCCTCTGTTTTCATGCTCACGAGCAGCAGTCTCATAGATGGTTTGGGCTGTGTCCGTAATCCCCTTGGAGAAATTAACAGACATTAGTTACACTGACAAAGAAAAAGCAACCTCTCCTAATTCTAAAGGAAACTTAAACTGCTCAGCACTTACCTTTTTTGTGATTTGTACAACCCTACTGATATAAATATGACTTAGTTCTTGTAATGACGCTTGAAATAACACTGCTATGAACTTACAGATGACAATACATCACGTAACTTCCGGTGGCACTTCTTGTGCAAAAGGGAAGAAGCTGTGAGCCTTTCAAAACTGACTGAATTCACTGCAAACTCCCCAGCTGAGACCTAACTTCCTAGACATGACACGAGGTACAACTAACTGAAAGTAGAATACAAACAGTACAGCAAAAACAGGTCAGTATTCCAAGCTTTAATACAGCGTCATGGTAAAGAGAGCGTTCACTTGTTTTAAATCCACTTGTTTTAAACACTGAAAACATCAGAATTAACAGTAATTGGGCGGGGGGGGGGGTGGGGAGGATAGGGGCAAGGGAGGGACGGATGATACGGGGCAGGAAATCAGGTTTACATGCCTCAGAATAACTGTAAACCCAAAGAACTGTAGAACACTGAAGTCCTATTATACTCATCTGTGTAATATCTTAGTCTAGTTCTGCTTCTCCGATTTTTGGTTTAATACTAACGAAGACAGTCTTGCTCAAAACTTTAATATCCTTCTTCATTTGGTTAACTTAAACTACGGTCAGGTATTTTCTTTGCTGTGTTAGGAAATAATTCTTAAGTTTGGTTAAGGACAATTACTTTAGCACTCACCTCTTTTACTACACTGTACGCTTTGGCGACACCTTCCCGTAGGTCTACTGGTTGATGAGCTAATCGATGGCGAGGGAATCGTTTGATCTTCTTTGCTTCAATAAAGGTAGGCCCAGGTGATACCATGTCATACGCGGTTTCTGCAGCTGCCTGAAGATCAGAAGCGAACGTAAAATACGTAAGTCTTATAGCATCCAACCACAAATTTCAACTACTAACAGGCTGAAAGAAGTAAAATAAAAGCATTTTCACTCCACAAACAATAGTCATTTACATCAGACTGAGGAATGGGTGCAGCTGTAACTACACAATAAGTTCCATAATGAAAGAATGAACGTTGTAGGCTTTGGTAAGGTGTTTTTTTTTCCCTCCCCTAATTGCCATTCCTTCAAAGGCATCCTCTAAACTGCACAAAATGCTCAAGATAGAAACTGAAACTTTTTTCTCACAAACACACAAGCATACACATAATTCCACTGTTTTTTTACTGTATATATTCAAGTTTAGGCACATCTGTAATATTTTCAAAATCAGGTGGTAAAAGTGTATTTTCATTACCTATTTTATCTTACAGAGCATAAACTTACTAACACTTAAATCCAAGATTACTTTAGGGTTAAATCCATAAAGCTGTTTAGACATCATGCACATTTTTTATGACATGCTCCCAACCTCAGATGTACAGCACTAAGACATCAGCTTAACATAAAGCACTTCCTAGCAACACCACTCATTTTACATCTAACTCCAGAAGCAAGGCACTGTACCTGTATAGTCTGAACCATTCTGTTTGTCAGCTCCAGTGCTGCCATTGCCGTGGAAGTACCAAAAGAAGCCGCTCCTCTTTGAAAGCCTCTTACAATGCGGCCGTCCTTTCGGTATTGCTCTATTGGCAACCACACCAAGTCTTTCAGACCTTGGACTGAAAATGAAGACAACACCATAGTTAGAAAGTTTTCTTGAATAGGCACAATTCCTTGAGAGGAAGTGAAAGCAAGTGCCAACATCCTTTGTAGTTTGGTTTTTTTTGGTCGAGTTTTGTTTGTTTAAAAGAACTGCCACATGTGTCTGAATAGAAATAAGCATTAACTTACCTAACTGCACTAGCGAATGCATAGGTCCTACTCCTCCCAAAATTCCTGGGAGCTGGTTTTTCTTTATATCATTAAGCCATTCACTGATAGCATAGGAGAACAATTTATCCACACCTAATAAACTGAAGTAAACAAAATTATTAATTTTTTTTAAACATGCAGTTCCTAAGATAAATGTATCATTCATTGAAGTAAACAAAGATCTAATGTAAACAAAAAGAAAGTTGTTTTCAAGCATCACTTTTGTTACTTTTGGCTGACCCAAGCATTTCATGTGTCTGTACTTCACAAAACAGAAGCTCAAGACTGCACAATCACATCCAGTTCAATAGGAAGTAAACATACAACTAAAATTAAGAGAGTTTAGCACCAAGACAAGCACACAGATTAAATACTGTCTTGAAAATTCTGTTTAGTCCTTGAACACTATATATTTGACAAAAACTAGAATAAAAAAATATCTGTAAAGTCAAAAAGTGTCTTAAATTTAAAAGTGCATCTTATCAGAGAATTTGCATTTTGGTTGCTACATTCAGTTATTCATTATGAACTTGTTCAATTTGCAATACCAATGTTCATCTACAGATTGATAAACTTACCCATGTCTGTAGCAAAGTCTCTTCAGCTTTAATTCTGAGCAGTTTAACTGAGCAAGCCCAATAAGAATCCCAGCCAGCGTCCCCTGTAAGTGAAATATTTTGTTATCACAGGAGTTTATTCATCCTGTACAATCTGTAGGTGAGAAATCATTTCATCATCTCAACTCTTTTTGCAGGTATTTGTCTAAACTGATTCTCCCCCAGTCTCCCAAATGCCAGTTGTTACAGGGCTATGAATTATGTTACAGGAAAACTTGCAAAAGATGGAATCTGGCTTAATCAGCTACTCTAAGAAAAACATCTGGATACAAGAAGGCTTCTTCAGAAATATTAAGATATAACCAATTATGTAAACACAGCTCTGGCATTAGTGAGTTCCAGGCATTCTAAAGCCGCTGTTTCATGTTTTGATTTCCACGGCAGCAGTGCAAATTCAAGAAGTTGCTGCTGTTACTTCTCCATATTTTCTTACTGATTTGCCATGACAGAGTACAAATCTGGTTGTGCAAACAGGACTTTTTCAGGTCTGCTCAGTAAGATCACCAACACATACATCAAAAAGAGCTTTTTTAAACCTGTATTAGATTCTGCCATTGCCACTGAAGCCCATACACTACTAGACTGCACAGGAAGGAAACATGGCAACAAATCAACCAACCAACCAAGACAATACTTTATTCTGGCATTAATGAGGAAGAAAATGAAATGTACACTTCTGGCATCAGAGTGTGGTATCATCCACTGAGGGCCACCACAGCTGTGTGGAAACACTTCCAGCCAGTCAGTGAGTTGACAAATGAGACTTTCAAGTCTTATTCTCAGTTAATGATACCTGAAGGATCCACTCCCTAGTTTTTAAATGAAAAGTGAAACAAGGTTACATTTTATTGAAACTAAGACAAAAAAAAGTCCTAAATTTCTCAAGATCAAATCAATGAGGAGGGAGCAGAAAAACATAATCCAACTCACAGAGGGGAAAAAAAAACCTCCACAAAACAAACATCATTTTTTTGTTCTACAGCATCAGCACTATATACAAACCTGATCCATTGACACATGTTTGCCGTGGTAATCAAGCCGTATTGGAACTTCTGATGTAAAACGAAATTCTCTGGGATATACAAAGGAAATTTTACAGTGAGAAACATGAAAAGGAAACAAAGTTATCCTCCCGAAAAGAAACCCACAGCTTCCCATCCTCCTGGAACAGGGTGCCATACCCTTTTCCATAGTTATTGTTTTAGTACTTCAAAATAAGTACACAAAAGACAAAGGCAATTTCAGCTTTTCTTTGTTCATTACCATCTATTCAAGATTAGCATTTATTATAAATTTAACAGTCCTACAGAAGTGCCACAAATCCTGCAGGTGAACATCTTCCCTCAATTTTCACAGCATGCATTTCCATTACAAAAAATTTTACAAAATTCAGCCCCGCAGCTGCAACTTATTAAAAAATTCTGTTGGTGATTTACGTGATGGAATAGAACCACATTCTCTCTGAATTTGGCTCTGCACTGCTTACTGAAGTGCACATCTGTTGTTAGAGGCACTTATACCCTGATTACACAAGAACAAAATTCTGCATAACAAGCTGCAACTTTGATAATCACTTCCCAGTCAGGACTACATTAGAGTTTCCCTTGCGATCTGTTAAGCTCTTACCCCTGCCATGATACCCTTTTCCTTTATAGACTCTCATGTCTGGTTACATTAAGTCTAATTTACATTGTTAGGCATGAGAGTACAAAGACTGTTCTTTTTATTTATTTGTAAAACTCCTCATTACTGGGTCTGTACACAGCAGAGCTTTACCTGATTTTAACTTCTTGTGCACAGTAGTGTGCAAAAGTTAACAAAAAAGTTACCAGCTACCTTCCAGTGACAAAAGGTGATTTCTACAATCAGTCAATAACCAAACAAAAAAACCCACACTTTGTCATAAGGTCTGAATAGTTTAGCATCACACTTTCTTAAAACATTCATCAGAACAGCTGTGTGTCACTGGAAATTTTGTAATGAGAGCTTACCTGAAAAATACTGGCTGATCACTGTACGATGCCACTTCTTGTGAGAAATGATGATCATCTCCATTAACCACATCCATAGAATCAATGCTACCATTTTCGTTTGCTTGCTTGTGTGATGAGAAAGAAATGACTGGACTTGGTTCCTTAAGGCTGCCAACATGTCTGGGCAAACTACACGTAACTTCAGCACCAGGAGACTTTTTAACTAAGGTAAGAAGTGATACACAGTAAACTAACTCAGATTTTTCACAGTGATTACAAAAAGACTGTGTTTATACAATTGCTGTGCCCATAGTGGGCTCTAATGCTTATTAATAGGAATATTTAGATTCTCTTAGTAAGATAGTATCTTAGTTATCAATAGAAATTATTACAAGAAGTTTTAAGTTGAGGTTTATGCATCAGCATAAATAATCTATCTAGTTTTAATGGCAGTACTGCAGAGTACTTCATTACCCATGCATTTCACTATGATATCTCAACAGAAATAGCAGTTAATAGTAGTTAATAGCACAAATATGCTTTTCAACATATACTGGTTTTTGCATCAGGAGGTGTAGGTGATTAAAGCACTGCTTTAACTGTATACACGCATTGCACTGCTTATTTGTAATCTTGAGTCTGTTCCTTTCTCTAGGGGTTATACAACTTCAAGCTATTAGACAAAGGTATTCTTTTATGCAAGAGGTATTAAATAATGTATTTATTTTATCTAATAATAACTTCTAATATTATTATATTGGGTTTGCATGGCAAGGTTTTGGTAGTGGGGGGGTTACAGAGGTGGCTTCTGTGAGAAGCTGCTAGAAGCTTCCCCTGTGTCCAACAGGGCCAATGCTACCTGCTCCAAGACGGACCTGCCACCGGACAAGGCCAAGCCAAACAGCTACAGCACACTGCAGCAGGCTCCTGGCAAGACCTGTGGCTCCACAGAATGAGGAGCCCACGCTGGAGCAGATTTGCTGGCAAGACTCATGACCCTGCAGGAGACTCATGCTGTAGCAGTTTGTTCCTGAAGGACTGCACCCCATGGAAAGAACTCAGGCTGGAGCAGTTCATGAAGAACTGCAGCCCATGGGAAGGATGCTCTTTGACACAGGCTGAACTGACCACAAACCCCACTCCCCATCCCCCTGCACCACTGAGAAGAAAGAAATAAATCAGAAGTAAAGTTAAGCCTGGGAAGAAGGGAGGGGTAGAGGGTAAGATGGTTTTAAGATTTAGTTTTATTACCCATTACCCTACTCTGATTTGATTGGTAATAAATAAAAATAATCTGCCCAAGTTGAGCCTGTTTTGCCTGTGAAGGTAATTAATGAAAGATCTCTCCCTGTTCTTATCTCGACCCATAAGCCTTTCATTATATTTTCTCCTCCCCTGTCCCTCCTGCAGAGGGAGAGCGACAGAGCAGCCTTTGTGGGTACCTGGCATCCACCCAGGGTCAACCCACAATCATATAAACAGTCCTCAAGTTTTTCAGTTCTTATTAAATATGCTTCAATTTTGGGGAAACCTTTTATACAATGGAGATCCCAGATGTTGAAGTCCTTTGTTGGTGTTTATAAAACACAAAACTAAAATACCCAAAGTTTGTGTTATAACAAAGTAGTTACTGATGTTGAGGTTTGGTCACATAACATTCTTTTACAGACACATGAGATTCACATGTGAATTTATAGACACACACACACATTAAAGGAGAAAGAAGCAGCACTTTCATATCAGATTTTTGAAAAGTGTACCTTCAGGATCTGGAGTAACTAAGAGTTCTACTTCTGTAGAGAGGCTAGTGAAAAAATCCTTCAGGAAAAACAAGGCATCCTAACATCAAAAATAAAATACAATAAGGTTAAAAACCAACACTCAATACTCTAAAGAAATATTATCTACTATTCCAGCTCTTTTTTTCTATATAGATATGAACCAAAACTCAATTTTGTCCTTTGATCCTTTAACAAGCACAGAAGCCACACAGGAATCTAGGACAAAAACCAGCAAAGTCCTCTTGGTCATAGCCCCCTGCTCCATGTAATAGGATTTCATACTCTATCTAGCTCTGTCTTGAAACTCCAGGGCTGTTTTCATCATCTCTATTCTCATTTTGGAGGCTGTTCCAGAACCCAAGTGTTCTAATGGCTATAAACTTTTCTCTGATTTCCAATAAAAGAGTATTCAAACAGTTTATATTCATCTCTAATACTGCCAGTGTCAGACAAATTACTTCAGATCTCCCCACGGCTTCATTGAAAGTCATTAATATCTTTATTGTTAATTTCTTGTTAATATCAGATGCATCACACTGATGCCTCATTCATCCAATAATTCATGAGATCTTGATTTTCTTTTCCTTTTTATTGTTTCCAACTGATAAGCAGACAGCTTGCATCGTAATAAGAATTTCTAACATGACTGCATGCAGCCCTGTGCTTCCAAGAAAGCTGTGGATAATTTTGCACAAGTTGTAAAGCTGAATTTTATTTATGCTACAAAAGATAAGACTTAGAAAAGTAATCAAGAAGGAACGTATTTCCTCACTAGATGGCAGTATTTTCATGCTATTTTTCTATATATGAAATTATTACAAACTACACAGTTCAATTCTTCTAACAGTAAAATGAAAACTTTGTCTCTAATGTGTGTTGAGGGAAACAGAAAGTAGGTATTGAACTCCTAATTGTGCTCTTGAAGCAAACCCACAGCTTTCTGCAGATGACAAATTAAGCAAGAAATGCGTCAACAGAGAGCAGTAACTTGCACTTTAAATTTGAATGCATGAACATATGCAGCTTCCTTACTGGCGTAGGAAAAAAAACCCTATTTCTTGAGTCTATGAAAAATTCTTTGCATAAAGGCTTGCTAAAGAAAGTAAAACAGCTTCTCTCATTTCTGTTCTTCATGCCACTGCAGCTGATAGTGAGACAAAAGCCCTCGCAGTATGGAAGCAATCCTCAAGTGTTGAACATCCTTGACTAAAGTGTTGTGAACAGCTTCTGGATCAATGACTAACTTTCTTCAGTTAAAAACACCAAGCCACTTCATGAGCAAACAAAGCAAGAACATTCAAGAATAAGTACATGCTTTTTAAAAGCCATGATTTCAAACCATTAGAGATCATCCGAGCTCTCAGGGGGTGAACTGGTATTACCGAATAAATAGGAAGAGATTCAAAGATGTGTGATTGATTATAAGTAATAAAGGTATCAAACCAAGAAAACAACCCCATGAAATGTGTATGATGGTTACAAGTACCTGGTTAAAAAAAGCCAGTATCATTAAATAAATTAAAGTTTATTTTTTCTGCATTGGCACAACTAACCTGGTCAATATTGAGGCGAAGTGGCATCAGTGAAACACGTA
>NW_010171017.1:26632-33012 GCF_000695765.1 Mesitornis unicolor | reverse complement strand
TCCTGCGGGGATCTGCCGGACTCTGGACGGACATGTAATGCTTTAACTGTTAACTGAGAAAAGGCAACACGAGACATAAAAGTAGTAACATTCACAATTATTACATCTCAGAACACCAGCTAGGAAAAACATTTACTGCAAAACCTCTGCACTACCCGATTCTACTTCCCAATTATAAAGCTAGTGTTGAATAAATAACTTATTATGGATGTTATAGAAAACAGGATTAAAATGAGAAACCCCTCCCAAAAAAAATCATAAGACAAAAAAAATCAACAAGACTACAGTATAGCATAAAACTACAACTACAACTACTAAAACTACAACTCTGCACTGGAGTGAAAAGTCCAACCACAGTCATACAAGCGGATATTTGTTCAAAACCAAAATCCGAAAGCTACCAAAGTAGTCCTGCCCATCTACTTCCTTTAAACCAACAGAATCACAAAAACATTAATATGTGACAAAGCAATATTCAGACTGACTTTTTAATTAGTTATAATATCCACAAGGAGTCAAGCCAACACCTGTCAACAAGTTCTATTACTCCAACATTCTAGGACCTCATGTTCCTCCTCCTTCTGCAAGATTAAGAAACGTACACCATCTTCACAGTGATAGTCCAACCACTACATCTATAATAAATTTACATATCCCATAACTGTACCATGTTTGAATGCGCTTTTCTGGGCATCTCCTTACTGCAGTAGAGATAGAGAAATTTATTCATCTGTGATGTTGCCAAGCGATCTCTAATCTCCAGGTCTTGAACAATGAAACCCTGCCGTGACACCGGCTGCTCCAACAGACTGGATTCACCCTCTGCAGCACCTGGAGGGTATACCTCGTGCTGGAATTTCACCTTTGGAAAAGGAAAGAAAACCAGCATATTTAGTTTCAGTGAAAAGCAACCTTTAACGATAGAATATTACCTTAAAAAACCCAACCATACCAAAAAAACCACCCAAAACCACAAAGCCCCAACACCACATATAAGAACTTAAAAAGCTGTTTAGTACTTTGATTTACAGAAATATTAGGATTTCTGAAAAGTACTCAGATATTGGCACATACAGAAGTAGAAATCTTCCAATTCCTAGTTGTGTATATGTTCATATTTTAAGATGCAAATTCAAGCCAAAAAAAGTCACTGTAAGACAAAGAAGGTTTGCTTTTCGTTTTACTATCAACCCCACTTTTTCCTCTCAATCCTGACATCTTGCTTACACCATGTTAAAGCTTGTACCAGGCAATCTTGTGGTTCTCAAATCCCACACTTTCTATGCTTAGGAATGTAAGGTTTCTTCCCTGCTAACATCTTCCCAAGTAGCTTCCTCCTGTCTGTTTCATAGAATGGTTTTGGTTGGAAGGGACCTTAAAGACCACCTAGTCCAACCTTCCTTCTTTACTCACTTTAGTCCATATAAATTCTAATCCATTCCCTTTCTTAAATTCTAAAGAATTCCAAATTCTCTCCTTTTCCTCATCTCTTGAGGTAGTTCTCATCTTCAAAGACCTGTGGTCACCTACAAACCATTCCCTATCTCAGTAACCCCATAGCACCCTTGCCTGCAATGTAATGAAGCAGAGCACACATTGCAAGCACAGCAGTGGCCTCTATTGGCCAGATACTGAGATGTTAAGAAACATTGTATTTAAGTGCCCTGTACTCAAGTTTCCCATGGGGAACATTAAAGTGGGCTTCCTTTTGCCCACTTTGTTAGTGCAATGTCATGTTTTTTCTAAAGGCTAAAATAAGTACCAAACATTCCTGGCGAGTTTGAAGTGCTAACAGCATGAATTTTAAGCTCTAGAAATGCATGTAGAATATAAAAGGCATTTAGTTTTATGTAATACCTTTCATGTTTACAGAAATGTTTGAGAAAAACCTTATTTTAAAGAGGTTTTTTTACTGATCCATTTACCATGACCTTTAGTTAACTCCTTGCCAATATTCTTCATACCACCAAGAATCTGGTTTCTATGATAGACCTAAGCACAGGCCTATAAACAACAGTAAAATGGTTATAAGAAACAAAACCTCTAAGAATATTATAATAAACATCCTTCATCTTTAGAAACATGTTTATTCACCAAGTAAACAATACTGTCCTAGAAGAACAAACACATTTCTCGTTAAACAAATTCTGAATTCATCACCTTCGAAGTGATTGCTGAGATATGGATACTAACAGAATAAATCCTACTGAATTCTAAAGGAAAGCCGTTATCATATGGCTGTAACAAAGATATTCACACAGAGACAGTCATGGCTGAAGCTGTTTCTGTCATTCACCTTGCTTAACTGTATTTCCATCAGGAAGTCTGGGTTTCTCCCTCTTCCCCCACAGGCTGTACTCCGTCCATGCCTTGTTGGTGTATGAGAAGGAGAACTATGGGGACTTCTGGGGAAATGAAGAAAAGACACCTTTGAAGATTAACCTTAAAGCTACCTCACTGTTAACCTAACTCTAAAAGCATGCATGCGTCACAGGATCTAACTTATTAGTGTTTTAATGGTTACAAGAGAAAAATACTAGAAAATACAAAAAATATACTGGAAACTACGTTACTGATAACAAAATAAATAGTTTATATGTATTGTAAGTAAGGTATAATTAAACTGAATACTGGATGTATGCTTCTCACCAAATAAACATTCCTAAAACATTTCCTTACTTTTGGCTGTGATATTAATGATCCTTTAGCTTACACGACATTCTGAAAACCAGACTGCAGCTACCATAGCAGTCGTCTCTTATGCTCCCTAAGCCCGAATTTCTTTAGGAAAATTTAACTTCTAATATAACTCTTAATATCAAACCTATCCCTCCATTCCCAAAAAAAAAAAATCACCAAAACCAAACCCAGCTTGTTCAGGTTAAGGTACAGGAAAAATACACTCTGGTGCATGGAGCTAAACGGAGTAAAATGATTCTGTATCACCTTTAAAAGTCTCTTCCAACCAAAACCAAATGATTGATTCCTTGTGACAAAGGAGCAAAGAAACAAGTGAGGGAGACCCGAGACTGACGGTGAGATTTATCTCAAATCAAGGGAAATTAAGTATATTTAAATGTCCTAATCTGCAGAATTACATTAGATCCTTACATGAAACTTTTAGCTGGAGATGACGGTGGTGCAGTCCCAAAATCTCTTCCACCATAAAGATGCCAAATAAGAGAGATTTCCTTTACAACATAGCGTACCAGAGGAACAGGAAAATGAAGGGGAGCTTTGCTTGTATCCATTTTTTTCAAAGGTTGGCTAAAATGATTTTCCTTTATGATAATTGCATCATCAACCATTTTTCTTATTACAGGTTCTTCCTCTTTTTCCTAATTAAAAAAAATATATAGCATTGAGAAGGTGAAATCTACTTTCTTTATTGAGACGTCTAATTCTTTCCTATGAAAAGAAAAGAAAAGCTATTCTGTACTGAACTCTAAAGCTTACACAACACAGACCTGGTTCAAGAATGCTTCTTACACAGTAACTCAAAGACAAAAGCACAAACTAGAACCTGAGAACCGTCAACAAAAGAAAAGTTGAAAACAAACCAACCATGGAGTAGCTCAGGCTACCAAATTAGCACTTTTGGAAATAAACAAGCTCAAAGATAAGTGGGCAAATACAGCTTCTAATCAGGAAGCCAGAACTACTTCTGTCTATTAAGACTAGAACCAAAGATACTATAAAAACCATGAACACAAGCTGTTTTCAAGGAGTTGAGTATGGTTTCCTAAATCTTTTAATGCAGTGCACAGACAGACAAGATTTTCTCTGAGGGATGGCAAGGATCTTAGGCCCATAAAGGTGCTGAAAGCTTAGACTATGAGAGAAATTAATAAAAGATTAAATGTGCAAATCTGCTATTTTGATAAACACTGTATCTGGCTTAAAGTTTTTCTATCTATGCCATTACTGTAAGCCAGAATGTCAATGATAAAACATGTCTAAAACATAGGAAAACTGTCAATATTGTTTAATGTAATATTAGATCAGAGAACAACTATGCAACTGCTCAGATAAAGTCATATATATTTGAAAATACCTGCATATATTCCTAACAGTAATGACGCATGAAGTTCTTTCAGAAAGATTTTCTGCTACTCTACCCACTGATAAAAATATCACTCGGCAACCACAAAAAGCTATGAAATCTATTTTGTCCAGGTCTTACATAGACTTTTCTCTAATTCAGTTTATATGTGGATTTTTTTTAGTAATTCTCAAAACTTCTTACAGCAACAGCAACTTTGGGTGCAAACAGAATACAGAAATCATCACTTTCTGCTGGAACATCTCCCATGGCCTCATTTATCAGGTGATGAGTGAATGAAGCATAAGTGGGACTTGGATCTTGTGAGACATTTCCACTTTCGTCAGGAAACAGGAACAGATCTGAGCAAGATGGCTCCTGAGTTTGAGATCTGTCATCCAAAAGTCCTGGGAGTTGAAGGAGGGTAGGGAAAAAAAAACAACCCATGTTTCAGTGGAAAGATCTTTACAAAATAAGAAATATGGACAAAATAAGTGTTAACTAAAATTCGTTATTTCAATTACATCAAGGGAATTTGCTTATTATATCTTGAATCAATTCCTACTATAAATAAGACTTTCAAAGATTAATCTACTGTACAATTGAAAGTGATTACAATATAATCATAACTAGTTACCAGCAGAGATGAACTGACAAAACATAGAAAAAATATTTGTAAAAACCCACAGATAAAAAAACCACCACATTTTTGTGTCCAAGAAAAGACCACAGCATCAATAACCTTCATACTACACTGATGGCTCACCTTCTACCACTGAAAACCCGACCAGACATCAGGGAAACAGTGAAATTCTCCATTTGCAGTACAAAATCCTCAGCCAATTTAAACATGGCTTTAACTCTAGCCATAACCCTGTGATAAAATAAATTCTCTTGTTCTATCTGCTAATTGAAAGATTCTGTTATAGTTAAAAGTTCTTCCCATGACTCAGAACCGTATCATCCTGCTGGACTGCCTCTATACACAGAATAGAGGTCCTTCATTCCTTCATGCTGCAGTATGCCATATAAACTTACACCCACACTAACTTACATTCCTAGAGCATTTGGGGTCTTGACAGAATCCCACAGACTCAGATTCCTTCCTCGCTCTTGTCACTATCTCAGCGATGCGTATTTGACTAGGATCTTAAATTACTTTAGCATTACTGTTATTAAAAGCAAATGTTTGATAGTTTGAAGACTCAAGACATCAAAAGGTACACACCCATTCCTGTATGCACCATCTCTCCATACGCAAAATTTTCCATCTCACTATCCTCCCAGAAAGGTTGTACTTAATGTGTACTTACGCTTCCAAAGGAGTCTTACCATTAGACTCTGGCTTCATGGCAGAAGCAGTCTGTTGAGTCTCAATTTCCTCCATTGCATCACTCATCAAATCCCGCAAAATCTGCTGCTCTGACTCAGCGAGGCCTGGTCCGTGGGAAGGTGGTTGGCTAAAGGTCTCTACCTGTAGGAGAAGAACTATACATAGTTACATCTTAAAGACAACTGCAGTATCATGCTGAATAAGCTTTTGCTAGAATGGCTTGACACACGGCTCAAACTGTTAAGAAGTAACATCTTAACTTTATAAATAATAAAGTGAGCTGAAACTCTGAGCTAGATGATTCATGAAGTAGGTTAGAACATCATGATTCAGGGTACTTAGATCATCAGAGCACTTGGACAGCTCATTTATGTCCTGGAACTTCCTTCTTCAGATAAGAATCAAGTACAATAGGTAAACAGCACAGAAATTTTAAAATAAGTATTGACCAAAGCTGAAAAACTCGGCACTATTTTTCTCTCAAATGTTAATTTATTAGCAAGAAACCTCATATTCTCTGGAAATAGAATGGATATATAAAAATTAAATCATATTAACACAAAACGTAAAGTTAAGTTGATAATATTTTGCCTTTTTATACCTTCATTTTTGGCTTGCTAACTCCACGTTTAATCTCTGTCTTAGAGGGTGGATGTAAATCACCATAACTTGCAATATATTGTATAAGATTCATTAGTGCAGCACACGAATCGGAGCAGGTACGAATATGGATTACATCACTGGAACAGTGCAGCTCAAAACGTGGTTTAGTCTAGATAGCAACGATAAAAAGATAAGAATACACTTCAAATCTAAACAAAGTTCCATAAAAATAGCATCTATACACAGCTGTTTTAAAATTAATTTACTTAACTAGTCAAAAAGGACTTAAAAAAATAATATACATAAACTGAAAAAAACCTTCCTTAATTCTAATAAAGTAATTTTCAAATCACAATCTGTCACAGAGATTTTACACTTTATTTTATTTGTGATTAAATACTC
>NW_010171017.1:18544-26601 GCF_000695765.1 Mesitornis unicolor | reverse complement strand
CCTCTTTCCCCATCAAAATCAGATTTTACTGCTGTAATAGTTAGTTCCAGCAGTCCCATATCCATAACACGGACATAATCTGAAAGGACAATGAGTAATTAAAAAAAAAGACTTAATAACAAACATCACCCTTACTATGTAATTTTAGTAATTAAAACCTTTAGAAATAGTGTGATCATAAAAAGGTAATCAAGAACTCAAATCTTTTCAATCCAATATGTCACTCCCACAGCCACCATCTGTGTGCAGTGTAATCTTTTAAGATATTTATCCTTATCCCATCTGTGTGAGTTAAAGTAGAGGCACGCAGAATTTCTGTGACTAAGCATCCTAGCAGTGTTTTCAGTTGAAGTGAGAGAGGCGACATTTTCACATTGTAATAATCTCCGAGTATCATGAATAACTCATTCCATTTCTTGTTTGAAGAAAACAAGTGTATCTTTCCTCTGTCCTTCACTAGAGATCTCTTACCTGAGCTAAATACACACATCTGTGGACACAGGGTTTCATTATTTCTCCAATTCATTTGTTCAATATTGATGCAAGTTCCTCAGTCATTAAAGGTTGTTACTACACAAATCGGAGCAAGCCAGTGAGCATCATCCTTTTCAAAACCCAGAACTCTGTGGCATGTAACATCTTTAAGTTCAACTATTTAGAATACATCTCTCATTTTATGAGATCTCTTTTCTATAAAGATTTTTTTCCTCTACCAACTGCAGATTTTTTTAAATATTATTTTTTCAAACCACCATTATGGAACCGTAACAAGAACATGAACGTGCAAGTTACTATTGTCTGACATGCCTCTGCATCCACAAATCCAAATTAGAGCAGTCAGATTTTCATCAATACATTATTCATTCATACTCAATTTGCTGCTCCTCATCTCCTTAGACTTCTTTTTCAATAACCTTCATACATGCTGAATATGCCTGTAATTGTTTCCTTAGGCTCTGCAATTCATTAATCACATCTAAAACATCCTTACCTCTATGGAGGTTCACTGTAACAGTGTTGCACTTGTCAGACAGATGCAAAGCTGCTTCATCTAAAATGATCCTAAAAGACAAAAAACCACGATCAAATAAACATGCTAGAGAAATGCTGTGCAATTCACCACACAAAAGAAATTAGTATAGAAAAAATATTTTAAAACACAAACCTATCTGGTGTATCTTAAACCCAAACTCTTCATTTTAACCTTTCATCATTTCCAAATCCATTGGTAATTAACCACTGTAAGATATTTTCACCACTGCTAATTATATTTTATTTACACCTCAATGTATGTCTTTGATCCTTCATAGAATGAAAGTAATGCTTTTGGCATACAGAAGAAATAATTCTTATTTAATTTTTTGCCTTTTTTTCCTCTTTAATAAAGCAACAGACACATTTATTTCAAAGGTTATTTGTAAGGTTTTAGCAACAGAAACAAGCAACTTGGCAGATGTTTCATATCAGAACAGGCATGACAATGAATATTCAACTGAAGTAGCAAGGAAAAAGTTTTTACAGTTACAGAGATGTTCAGTAATCACTAAATATTTCCTTAATTAGCATACAGTCTCCAAATAAATCTTTAAGAAATCTTAAGGTGCCACTAATTAACAAAATAGACACAATTTTATTTCAGGACATCTTTCAACTGTACTAAAAATTGTAGAACTGCTACTTGTTAAAGAAAGCAAGTCAACTACAAAAACCCCATTATTCAACCTAATAAAACAGAAGGATTACACATGAGCAAACTAGATTTTAAAAGATGCAAAGCAATGTGATCATTTACACAACACAAATGCTTCCTGGGTCAAAAAAGCAGACAGGCATTGCAAGTTTTACAGGAGCTTCCATGTTTCATCATCAGTTAAATGATACCTGAGAGTAGAAGAGGATTTATCCACAGCAACACTACTGGAAATGCTGAAAGTTTCAACAGTCAGTAGCGATCTGACCGGCAAAAACAAGGGCCTAACAAACAGGAAAGAAAAAAAGTAAATCTGTACTTATTTAGAAGTGCAATCAAAGTCCTATAAGTTATCTAACTAGATCTTCCCAGGCCTAGGCAAGTGCCTATCCTACTTTAAATTGCTTATAGTTGAAGGGATTTCTGTTAAGCACTTCTCCCAAACAAGCCTAAATAAATGTTCTTTCCAGTATCTGAACTCGAACGTTCCCAAAGAATGCAGCGCCACCAAGTGACACACACTTGCATTTTATTTACCTGTAATCAAGAGCACAACTCCACAGATGTACATGGAAAGTTGTTATTGTAGCTGGAGGATTATATCCCAGAACAGGCTCATCAGAAATATTCAAAAAATATAATATCTGAAAATCAAAAACATTATTATAATACTTCAATATCTGTTAAATTAATCAACAATTATGCATTAAAAAAGAAAATCTGTAACAGGTATGACAATAAAATAAGTAGAAGGAAAAAGGAGTGAACAACCTCAGATATTTAAAGATGTTTACCCAGTATCTGAACATGGAAAAGTGCAGAATGTAAACAGGGCAGAAAACACAACATCCAAACTGCAGCCTCAAAGGCATGGAAAAGAGCAATCCACAGACTTAAGTGGCTACTTGTACAACACCTCACAAAAAACCATTTCCCAAATACATTCTCATTCGTCTTTATTTGCAGTTGTTACTGTAATGTTAGTATTCTCTTTGTTCTCTTTATCTGAAAGGTCAACTTTTCCTGCAGTACTGTACATTGTTAAAGTTATCTTCAAGTTATCTTTATCTTTGGGGTGGGAGGGGGATGGGAAATATGCTCATAATCAGAAATCTGTGCCCATGCATTGTATATAATGCTTTTTCATGTATTACTGCATAAATAACTCCTATTCTCCTTTTTAAGATGTGTCATAGTTCTCTCTCAAATCCATTACACTATAAAAACTTCTGAAGTTATTCCAAGCCTGGGGCACACCAACACAGCTAGCCCTTTAATTGTTTCCTCTACCTACCTCTGACTAATTTTTTATTTCCCCCCTCCAAAAAAGATTCCCAAGTGCATTACAGGCAATGTTAGAGCAAAAGTTCACAGAGCAAATAAGCAACACAGTGTAAAGCAGGCTGCATGAATACACAGGAACACCATGCTGAGAAGAAACGAATCACAGAATCTCAGGAGTTGGAAGGGACCTCAAAAGATCATCCAGTTCAACCCCTGCCAGAGCAGGATCACCCAGACACAGGTCTGGGTCACACAGGAACACGTCCAGGCGGGTTTTGAATGTCTCCAGAGAAGGAGACTCCACAACCTCTCTGAGCAGCCTGGGCCCTGCTCTGTAACCCTTACAGTAAAAAAGTTTATCCTTGTGTTCAGGTTGAACCTCCTATGCTTCAGCTTGCACCCATTGCCCCTTGTCCTGTCATTGGCTGTCACTGAGCAGAGCCTGGCTCCTTCCTCCTGCACTCGCCCTTTACAGATTTATAAATATTAATGAGGTCACCCCTCAGTCTCCTCTGCTCCAAGCTAAAGAGACCCAGCTCCCTCAGCCGCTCCTCGTAAGGGAGATGCTCCACGCCCTCCATCACTTTGTGGCTCTGCGCTGGACTCTTTCAATCTGTTACAGATTTTCTTTTCTAATGACACAGCGGAGTCCAAAGCACTAAGTTCAGCTCCATGCAGTTATACAACAAAAATGCATGTGCCTTAGCCCCATCTGCTGTGCTATACCTCTGCATCCACACATCAGTACAACTGTTCTAATTCAGAAGTTTGCATCACAAGTGTTTATGTGAACTGCTGCTTAGTACTTCCCCAAAGTCTTATTCTCCATTTCTGCTATTCCAAGAATGTAAAACAGGGAACAGACAAGTATGGTTTTTTACATCAAGAATTACCAAAGTACTTGGATACCATTGGACTACTGAGATTTTCCATCTGAACTTTAAAAAGAAAGACACCCAAAAATCCCAGAACCTCCCCGACATGTTGTGGGCAGAGATTTAGGACGATGAGAGGAACTGCAGTCAATGAATACACAAGTAAGAATTTAATATCAACACTACAGTCTGTCAATGATGTTGAAGAGAGACAAGAAAGAAATGGATAACACTTTCAAGAGAAGAGTAAGATAATAAGACACAGCCTAACACAAATATTTTCCAACAAGGTTTAGTTTGATACTTAAAGCAATGGGACTGAAATTCAAGACATAGTTAGGAAAACTGTAGCAACCTGACCTGTTCATGCCAGCTTAAACCCGAAGGCAGTACTCTGTGCTGAAGGGTGGCTCCTCTTAGTCCAACAGCAACTAGAAATTCCTGCACAAGAAGTTGCACGGGTTAGTTTACGTGGAATACATGTAACTAATTGACATGCAGATTATGAAATGTGGGCATCCTTCTGCACCCAGAATCTCCAAGCATCTAGAAATTAAGAAAGGACTGGGCAAGGATTAAACACTAGAAAATCCTTGCCTCCTGATACAGAAACCTTGGCTAATACAGTCTAATACTTCTTGCAACAGGGTAGTTTAGAAAGGACAATTTTTTGTGGTGGTGGTAGGAAGGAAGGCTACCTGTACATTCATTTTGGAATTCACCAGAAATTACCAGGAATACCATCACAATGTAGTTCATTCTTATGCTGTTCAAATCTGGGTTGATTGAGGCCCCATGACATTGTGCTGGTCTGCAGATTCCTTCTTCTCTAGGTAACTCTACCAGCCTGTTTGTCACCCCTATGCCAGCTAAGAGGTCATCTTGTAGCCACGCTAATAAATGCTACTGTCAAAGCCAAACATACCACTTGTTTCCCAGTGGCATTCCAAATAGGTAAGCAAAGGCTGCCTATTAGATGACACTGCCAGTGAGCTGAGCAGAAAGCTTTTAACACTTTGTATTTGTTCTTGCCTGGTTTGGTATCAGGTTAAAACTCTACCAAAAAACCCCCAAGAAAAAGCTCAACTGGCCAAGAAACGCATTCAGTAAAAGAAAAAAAAAAATATATATATAGTATGATTAGAAAAGTGAAGCATTGGAAGATTTAGGAAATTATGCTGATACTTAAATTTTACAAGCCACCCAAAAGATTCTAACAGAAAACTACCATTTGAGGATAAATGGCTCAGAATTATATGGTTTCTTCATCTATAATCCTTGTAACCCCACATCTAGATGCTTCCATCTAAACCAAGACAAATCAAATAATTTATAAAAGCACAAATTTGAAAACACAAACCTTTGTATTGCTCTCTATTTTATCTGATTGAATTTTGACTGCAACGGTCAGCATACTTGGACAATCCACTCCTACTCCATCTGAAGTAGTCCTACTAAGACCATCTTCTTCAGAAAAACAAATAGTAGGTTCTAACCAATGGGGACGTATTGTGCTGGGCAGCCGTACTTCAGAGGAAGGGACAACCCCGTCTACCACACCTGCAGAGAGATTTTAGAATGAGTAATTAAGTAACAGTAATTAAGCTTTGCACTGAAAATCCACTAACTTGACTACCACTGATTCGGAGACATCTGAAGGGAAAACCTTGAAAGGTTTAAACTACCTGAGGGTTACCAGCCATACAAACTACACAGTTAACAAATTCTTCATCTGCTGATTAAAATTAGCTAGCCAGGAAAGATACAGCAGCCACTGGTAACTTATTGCTTCTTTAATAAAAAAAGCTACAACATGTAAGAAGCGTGTGCTTTCATAACCAAGAACAAAGTGTACATCTCATTAGCCAGAGCACCACAATATCGTTAAAGACCAGCAGTTGCCAAGGAAAGTTGGAGCTCAACAGTAACTAAATAAACACAGTTATCCTCAAGTTATTTTACTGTAGCACTTAGGAGCATTAGCCATGAACTAAATCTATTGTGCCAAATGATACATTATCAGAGGATGGAAAAATAAGGCAGAGACAGCATTTCTCCCAGAAGACCTGAAGCTTATCTGATTTCATGTTTAGTCCCAAAGCCACCTCAATTGCTTCCCTACCTTGATGATATAAATTGAGGCTGCCAGAATGGAGACAAACATAGTGTCTGTCCTCAAAGCCTTCATATTTAGTCACGCTGAAAAGTGAACCACTGTTGAACTCTAACCAGAATTCACCATATTTTCCTTCCAGTGTATCCTGCTGAAGAACAGAAGTGATAAAATGATTACTTGCTGAGTTTGCTGCAGGAAGAGTTTAAACTAACATCACACTTGCTACCAATACAAATGTTCCTGCTTGAATTTAGTTGTTTTCATGTAAAGCAAACAGAATTGCTGAAATATTGTGCTGTATTATTGTCTAGTTACAGTACAACAGTACAAAGATAACAGAATTACTCTTAAAAGCACTGATTCCTTCCAAAACCAGTAAATAGAGCATGAAGGGGATCCCATGGTCAAAATAACAGAGTTCTTTCCAGCCCCAGTGTCTCACCTTTACGTCTGTGAATATTGACACCAATCCATGTGTCACATTCAGCAGAACAGACAGAAAGCTCTGTGAGTTCTTATTCTGCGAGTCAAGCTTTTTCCTTCTGCGTGAACGATAGTTTGGATCAAAAGTGGAATAATACTGTAGTGTTTCTTCCTCAGATCCACTCTCGTCATCTAATAAGTAAAATAAAAAACAACTGACTCTCTAGCTAGTACACATCCTGTCAAAAACTCATTGTGTTTCCATCAGTAATACAATTCAATTTCACACTTAGTTTTCTTAATTAAGCAGTCATCTATGTGTTTTTTTTCTTGGTTTAACTAAATCCTTTCTTGTAAGTTTGCAAATTCTTTCCACTATCAGCTTAAATCACTTCAGTCAATTATTCTTTTGAATCCCTATAGTTGTAGATGATTTAATCAAGTGCATTACCATAATTAACTGCAGATTTAAATTGACTAAAGCTGTCTTTACTGAAAGTGTTGATGAGCTGGCTGGCCACAGATAGTCCAACACCGTAAGAAAGGTTTTCAAATGTTTCTACAGGAGATGGAGCTGTGGGTTCCCACAACAATAAATCGTTGCTGATCCTAGAAAGAAATACATTCACATTATACGAAATGTATTACTATATTGCCACTTTATATAAGGTCAGTCAAGCCATATTTCTTTTGCAGATTTCATGTAACAGATTTCAGATTTCATAAACAAGGAAGAGAAAAAAGTTCAAAGGCATAAGAAAGAATAATGCATTCATGAGTAAAAGCAATAAATAATGAAAGTAGCTTTTTTCCGTAATTATGATACGCACATATCAAAATCTAACATTTGACAGTGACACAAAAGCCTCTATTAGTAGGTGTATATGAGCTCAGTAGGTTGGAGGGCGGGTAACAAAACCCTGTTTTGATCACATCAATTTTCAAGCAAAGTTACAGGAAACATTAGTTCTTTTGATTTCAAGTCAGTCTGTGTCTGTCGGGGTAAAGAAATATGTGACATTCAGTACAGAAGTATGCCAACAGAATATTTAATGAAAGGTTCAGCTTTGCCACTTTGGAAGCAAAAAAAGTGCTTTGGAAGTAAAGTAATGCCTATCAGAGGCTAAAATAGGTCAGCATCTCTCTTTATGTAGCTAATGAGTAGCATAATCCCTATTTTTAGTTGATTTAATCTATTTGAATTTCTTTGTTTTTCAGACAGAAAACTAACAGACATAAATGCTGAACACTTATCTGTAAGCCAGGTTCACTTTCTCTACATTTTCATGTGCCTTTGTAAGGCTTACAAAACCGGGCTGTTAGGGTTTTTTCCCCTGCCTGCCTTGTGGACTCTTAATTTTTAGATGGAGAATCACTGACTAAAAAGGAAAGAGTAAAATTGAATGCAACAGTTTTTGAAGTACAATGATCTATTTATAAAGGAGAACTGAGAAAGATTAGAGCAAAACGGAATATTGCAAACAGAGATCTGAGCAAAGTATTCACTGAAAGCAAAAGACTATTTAACTTTACCCTTTGTTCACAAAATCTGCCTAACACTTTTTAGCAGCTGGCTGCTATGGCACCGATCAGATAAATGACATAGCAGTATCTCTGATGTTAACTTGGAAGAATAGTTATGCAGCATTTTATGTTCTTAGAAAACGAT
>NW_010171017.1:0-18513 GCF_000695765.1 Mesitornis unicolor | reverse complement strand
TCCTGCTGTTACTGCTCATTCAATTGCTTTTATCAACAATGAATACAGAACTAGAAGTACAGGTCACGATAACCGAGCAAAACAATTCTCATACTTGCCTATTGTAAAGTTTTTCATAAAAGCTTTTGTTTGGTAATGTTAAGTGAATGTTTGGTAACATGAGTTCCAGCACGTAATGAGAATTGCTAATTGTTTTATCCTGAAACTCAGTCATTTCAGCTACATCTCCTGGCATCACCATCTGAAAGGAAAAAAAGAAGAAAACTCTCAAGTAAAAAAAAAAGATTCATAGAAATCAGTGAGAATAGATTCATTTTGTCTACCATAAGCACAAAGCAGTAACAAAATTTTTATAGTACCTCTTCATTTTCAAACATGACCCTACGAGAAGAAAAAGGAGAAGGCTCTGGTCTTCTAATATCACAGACATCCTTCAAAGAATGAGACCCTCCTTCTTCTTCCTCTTGAAAGTTATTATCACCTTCTTCCTCCTCAGCTGCTATCCTCTCCAGAATAGAGTGTACAGCCAGAGGGTTTATTTTCAATACAATCCTGACATTGGAGAAGTTATGCAGAATAAGCCATTAGAGGTGGTCAGAATTTTTGTATGGATGCACAGTCACATGTCCCCTAGCTCTACTAGCTAGCCATTAGATACACAGACTTAACAGCTCCAAGACCAGAGATTTTATCAGACAATAATGTATTTTCTTAGACAAAGTTATACTATTAGGATGAACACCAAATCTGTAGGGACAAAGGGATGTGGAAAAACAACGATCAGGCAAAAAGGTCAGTGTCTGCTTTTTCTCAACTGCATCAGGTGACCATTAGGTGACCTAAGTAAAAACTAGTGCTCTCCCAAAATAAAGCTTGTATCATTTAACCATCAACAGCTATTAAAAAATGCTCTGCTACATGATGTAGTGCGTAACATGTCACATTTACTGTATTACAGCATACACCATTACAGAAAAAAGTATTTGTACCATTATGAAAGAAAACCACGGTGAAAAAATATCCACACAAACATGCTGTCAGAAAGCCACTGAATTTTTTGGCAAAAAATATATGTTGCAGATTCTCTGGTAAATCTAAAATTGCCTTTCTAAACACCTTATTATGTGCTACAGCTGTTAGGTCTTTCTGTTCAGTGACTCTGAAATATTGTATTGTCCAATACATGATGTAAGCTGCAAGTTTCTCATCATTCTCCTAACTTTCACTAGAATTTAATCAAGTTTAGGCAAAAACCATCATACATTAAAACCATCTTGCATTATTATAAATGGAGACGTTTGGGGATTTTTTTTAATGAATTGTTGGGTTCTTTTCAATAGCTACATGTTCTTTCTCTGCTAATTATTTCAAAGCATTTACCATACACACAGCCTGCTTTAAAATCTGAAAAATAACACTGCTTCATAAAAATCCAAACACCACACACAAAAAAAGAAAACACTGCTTTACCGAGGCCAGTCAAAATTGTCTGATGATGTTGTTATATCTCCATCTGTGCCACCAGACACTTGAAAAAATTTTATTGGTGCTTCTGCATTATCTTCTTCAAATGAACCTGAAGAGAAAAAACAAAACAAAACAAACTAACACAGAAATGGCAACTGCTAACTTCAGGTTGCCATTCCTCAGGAGTTCAACAGGCTAACTTGTCAATGCTATTAATGAAGTACTTTAGCAAATTCTGTCATCTGTTCCTCCAAAAATTAAATAGCTATTTTTGGAGGCAAAAATTATTTTATCACTACATTATGCCAGTCTTGAAAAGTACACGGAATGACAAATCAGCAGAGAAGGTTGCAAATATGAACCACTCTCACAGATTTATTACTTTGAAAGATACTAGAGGCAGAGAAGTATGAAAGTTTTCTCAGAGACAATTATTTAGGACACCATTCACTTTGAGATTTGTAATTTGCATAGCAATGGTATCCCTCCACAAATCTACAAAACCTACCCTAACACCATGATAGAGATCCCAGAGATCCCAGTTTGTTTCAATTCAGGGTATAACAATACAACAGAAACCAACTGAAATACTAGCTCAGAGCTCAAAAACAGGAACGCAAGCACTACACCTACATACATTAGCCTCTCCTCCTAGTAGTATTCTTTTGACTGATATTTAGTAATTACAGCAGAGATATCTGAGGCAAAATTCAGACAGGTAGACACAACCTGTGTTAATTCACATGACAGGACCTTTGTCTCAGCTACATAACATCTGGAAAAGTAAAGAATATTTGAATATGATGTTAACATTCTTACCTGTTAGGTCTTTAAAGGTAAGTTCTAATTTAACTTGTTCTGGAGTTGACCCTCCTATGAACTCAGTTTTAAATTCCATATCTGTAAATTCAAGATGAAGAATCTCCTTCTGCAGTGATTTCTTAAACCATGGTCCTCTTTCCTGATCTGACCGTAGGTCAGGTATGGGGAAGCGAACAGAGAGATTTAACGCTGGGGCAGTGACTTGAACTGAAACTCTACAGTTTGCAGGAGTACGTGAATCATCCAGAAAAACTTCAGTAAATGCTTTATGCTAAGAAACAAAGTAAAGGAAAAAAAACCGAATTAGAGAAAATAGAACTAAAAATTACTATGGGGAAAGCTTTTGATGATGTAGTAACTAAAAAGTAAAAAGATTTGGTTTTCATGTATGACACAAAACACGTATTAGAACAAATTAATATTATTACTCTTATGACATTCTTCTATTATTGGCGCTGTTGAGATTCTATTTATTAGAAGTCAAGTATTTGCAGTGATCAGCTATCTTCCAAAAATGCTTATCTTTCAATTTTTGTTTCTCTTAGAGCGAGTGTGCCAAACCACAGTCAGATTCAGATTGGAAATACCATGTTTCACAGATTTATTTTATTTTAAACGCTACTGTTCAGAACCCAGGAACTACCACCATGCATATTTGCCCCTTTCAGCAAGTCATGCCTCCCAGCTCCTGCCACTGATGTGTCACTCAAGATCTCCCTGAGCATAGCTTATTGCTGACCATCATCAAAAAGAATCAAACTTTCAGGACATAGAATACTGATAGAAATTATTAATGTCTTACATTTTCCTTAAATGAAGATTCTTTTAAGTTTTGAAGAGTGATTTTTCTGTAATCAATCAATGCAACAATAAAATTCTACGGAGACATTTGTTGCTGCGTAGTTAATTGCATTAATCCTTTCTCATGCATTTCAAGAAAAGACTTCAAGTTTAATGTGATTGTGCTAAATATACTAACACTTAAATCCTGCTGACCACCTTCACCAAGACAAACAAGCTTGAACTTCTTCTGCTGGTCCAATCTAGAATGCAATGCATCAATTCCCTACCCTTTCTATTACCTACCCCAAAAGTGGGTAAGTTGCCCAGAGGCAACTGGGTTGACTGTGACACCTGAAGATTTCAATGCAGAAGTGGAATTGCAGCAACAGTTTTTATTGCTTTATATCACCATGCTGGATGGAAAGCGTGACAGGACAGATTAGAGATTAGAGGTCAGTCAAGATTCCTCTTTTTTGCCCAGTTCTGCTTGCTTCAAAATGCTGAGAACTTACACAGTTTGTGAGAGAGGTTCTCCTCCCCCTCTACTCTGCCCTGGTGAGACCGCATCTGGAATATTGTGTCCAGTTCTGGGCCCCTCAGTTCAAGAAGGACAGGGAACTGCTGGAGAGAGTCCAGCGTAGGGCTACAAAGATGATCAAGGGAGTGGAGCATCTCCCTTATGAGGAGCGGCTGAGGGAGCTGGGTCTCTTTAGTTTGCAGAAGAGGAGACTGCAAAGAGGGGAGACCTCATTCATGTTTATAAATATTTAAAGGGTGAGTGTCACGAGGATGGAGCCAGGCTCTTCTCAGTGACAAACAATGATAGGACAAGGGGTAATGGACACAAGCTGGAACACAGGAGGTTCCACTTCAATTGGAGAAGAAACTTCTTCTCAGTGAGGGTGACAGAGCACTGGAACAGGCTGCCCAGAGAGGTTGTGGAGTCTCCTTCTCTGGAGACATTCAAAACCCGCCTGGACCCCTTCCTGTGCAACCTCATCTGGGTGTTCCTGCTCGGGCAGGGGGATTGGACTGGATGATCTTTTGAGGTCCCTTCCAATCCCTAACGTTCTGTGATTCTGTGATTCTCTTTAGGTCTGTTATCAGGCATGTAATCACTGGATCTAAAATGAGTACTTACATCAAATGGTTACTGTTCTGTATCAGAAGTAAACAAAAACACAAACAAAAACCCCCAAACACTACCAATCAACCAGAATTAGCAACCTCAGGCTTAGTGCCATCCTGTCTTCTTCCTGCAAAAAATCAACAAGTTTATTAATAAATTTAATTTTTAACTTACCAGACTTATGTGCTTGTTGTAAGAAGCATACATGTGGGATGCCATCATCTCCACTGTACTTAGTTTCTGTGGCTGAAGTAAGGAATTTAATCTGTCTACAATACTAATATCCAGCTCACAAAACACTGGACTTAACTTTATTTGTAACTCTGCTTTCTGTGGAACAGAACTGAGTCTCCCTTGACTACCCTGAAAAGAAAGAAAAAAAGCACTAAAATCCTTAAAAACAATATAGTGAAACAAATTATAATAACTGAGAGTTAAGGACTTTCTGTTAAAAAGAAGAATAATAAAATAGATAAAGGTTATTATACAAAAACTTGGTGGTTTTCATTTCCCACCTTACCTGAGGTCCTCTATTGTCTGAATGCTTATAATGAAGCTGAAGGCATGGCACAGCATGAGAATCATTTCCTTCTTCAGAACGAAATGTCAGCAGCTTTAGAATAAAATAAGGTTAAAAATACTTAATAGACAAGGTGCAAAGAGTTGCCACTCTTATGTCATATTTATGACATTTTTACCAAGAACTGACAGTAGGTAATCCTACATTCAAGTGAGTGAACAGAGTCCCAGCTCAACCACTTACTTAATCCACTTATTCAGCCACTTTATTAGATGTCTCTGACCATTAGAAGAGCCAAAAGAATAATCACTACCCAAAGAAACCTTGATATTGCTCAACTCGTTGGTTAGTTTTTGGAAAACATTCGCTCTAATTCCCAAACTGCGTTAAGCGTATTTAAAAGAGAAGTAAACTAGCAAAATTTGGCAACTTAACACTGTTCCTGTCAGGTATGACAGCAGTCTGGTTCATTATTTGAGCTTGCAATTAAAATATAAGTTGCATCTCAAATTTTAAAATTTAAAATTACAGCTACTTCAAAATCCAGCATTCTCAGTTATCCAATGAACATTTCTTTTCTAAGGAACTCCCTGTAATTTTTCCATACCTCCGTATAGTGAGGCTGAACGGAATGAGAGTCAGTAGAAAAAAGGCATTCCAGGAACTCCATATCTCCAATGGATAAGTCAGTACTAAAACTTCGACAGGCAGCTCTTTGTCTTTGTTCATAAGACACTTTGATGCCAGTACCTATAAATCTGAATTGTGAAAACTATGAATTATGAAAAGTAACATAAACCAATAAAAATTACGAAAATTCAAGATTTAAATATGTAAAAAATCATCACAATACTTAAAAAAATCATTAAAAACATCATAATTTCTTCAAAAATAATAAAAAAATTCCAATTATAACAGACTACAGCTTTAGCAAGAAAGACAATGGAACTCACTTATGTTACATGTTCAACAATGGTCAGCGCACAGGAATTTGTAAAGAACAGTTTAGACATCTAACCTAAGCTGCAATGCACATAAAACTGGGAATCTAAAATCCTTTATAGACAATTAAAAAGTCAAATGCCTCAAGAAATCCATAGTACATGTATAAGATAAGACACATACACTCTTAAATATTTTACTTCATACACTGCACTGAGACAGTAAAAACTTCTGGAAAAAAAGACTCTTGACTAACTTTATGATTTTGCTCACATTTACTTTTTATCCCTACTGATACACCATTTTGCACTAAGTAAAATGCTAAACTCCTTCAAACAGAAATCCCTATATTGGAATAAAGACTATTCTGTGAAATCCAGCTATTTCTAAAGAAATAATTTACTTAATGATTCTGGACTTCTGTAGTAGAAGCTGTACATAGTTCAATTAATCTGTTATGGAAAAGAGCTAGGTTGATTTTGATGTTTATTCACTTTTCTTCTTTATTAAACGAACCCCAAACCAACCCACAGTCGTGGACAACAGATGTTAAAATTCAAGGCTATTTTGAAATTAACAAAGTCCAATGTAATGCAAATATTGAACGACAATTCCTATGAAAATAAACTTACTTCATTAAAATATACTTAAAATATATTTTTGTTAATTATACTTATTAATAAGCAAAGTTATACCTAAGGTGATCATGAGAACAAGCTTCTGCAAATACTTCTCGGAAGGACAGAAAATCTTCTGTTGAAAACTTAACTGGCTCAATCTTTTCTATTCGGGTAAAGAAATCCCGAGCCATTGGTGTCAATGGGTTAAGGTTCAGTGAACTTTCAGGTGGGGGTAAAGGGTCAATATGAAGTACAGACACTGAGAAAGTTCCAACTGCCAGTCTAAAAAGAAGCTCAGGTCTGGATTCATCCACAGAAACAGATCTGGATGGAATAGCTGAAATACAAAATTAAGTTCACGTAATTTTTCAGCAATAACACATTTATAAACTCATCTTACTTTTGATTTTCATTTCTTTTTACCAAGTTGCTGTGTAACAATTCATTTCCATAATTATCTAAGGAGTAGAATGTAAAACAACATTTTTACTTACATGTCCTTCTTAAGGAAGTCTGGTGAACCATGTTGGCTGTAAGTGGAGAACCTCTTGGAGGCTGTAGTTCTTGTCTGTTACGATCAAGAAAATCACCCCAAGTTGGTTGAAGCTAAAACAAAAATAAATATGATCTTAAATTTGACAAATAGATGTTAGGTATTAGAAGAAACACAAATAGTAAGGTAAGGAAATACAAAGAAAATACATGCATAACCAATCAACAGCATGCCAGTCCATGGCCTGTTAGTGCTCAACTAAATATAGAAACGCTTTACTTTGGGCTATGCTTTCTAATTCTATGATCATCTACACCCACATATTTTTAAAGCTAAAGTTGCTGTCCTCATGAGCACATATTCTCCTCTTTCTCTGTAAAAAGCATAACTGTTTTCCATGGCTTTCATTAAGCAAAACATTCGGCAGATAACAGATTTGGGAAAGACGGCAATATCAACAGCATCATTTTTATGCTGTCTGAGGAATAACGCAATATGACTTTGTACTTTTTATCGTCATTGCCTGTGTAGACCATATTAAAAGAAAACTCAGATGGCAAACATGCAGTTATTAAAAAGAACATAAATAATGAAGAAGTGTCCTATATAAGCTTCAAGGCATTTGAAAACAAATGCATTCTGTTTTCCGTCTTGGCAGCCAAACATATCAGAAACTTTCCAACACAATTTCCATAGCAGACAAGAAATACCATCAGCTGTGAACATTTTCAATTGTCCTAGAATTTTGGAATAGCTCTTGATATTGTAAAGTATATTTATACAAAAGTTTCAGACAAAAGCGTTAATTTCAAAAAGATACTACTATACCACTGTAGTGCTCAGTGGAGATCCTGCTGGTGTAGTTGTATATGTACTGGTTAAAGACAAGTCTAGATCCATGGTTGGAGGGTCTCCAAGAGGTGGGAGGGAGGAAAGGCTGTGAGACATGTCCATTTCAGCCATTGAGAAGAAAACTTCTTCTTCTAATAAGAACCACAGATAGTAGAGAGTTATTTTCTAATGAAAAACATTAATTTTATCAGAAATGTAGTCATAAGTTCAGAAATCTGCTAGACAGAATAAACAGCTAAGTACATTAGTTACAGAAGTTCCAAGTTCTCTTGACACAGACTAGCAGAATCTAAGGCCAAGGATAAGGTTTTTAAAAGGCAAAAAAGCTAACAAATACTAAAACAGTTAAATGTTCCACTTTCATATTCAAGTTGGTATATTTTCTATAAATTCCTAAGCTCTCTTTTTGATAAATCAAAAGTTCATATTTTCACATTAAAAATAGTCAGCATAAAATATTCAAATAAAAATATAAACATCAGGGCAATAAAACTATTATTCTATATTTAATTTCCTCAACCATGCATTTGAAAAGATGTTACTCTGCATGCGTATTTACCTTGCTGCACAGTAACACAAACATTACTGAACAGTTTAATGAAATACTGAATCAAATCTAGTAGCTTGATGCCTAAACTGTGTGTTAATTTTTTATTCACCAGTACAAACAGCATACAATTATTCTATGTCAAAGTTCTTTCAACACTTATGTTAGTAAGATTAAAGGATGCACAGTAAATTTATACAATCTTAACAACATGCTCTTTGCTATGCTGCATCATCCTTTATACTTGCCACGACTAGAGGGCGTTCTGGCACTTTCTGTCTCATAGAAGCTTTGTTCAGATGAAGCTCCTGCAGATAAAGACTCTTTTCTTAAGTAACGTTTCAACTCCATCTGAATCCGATACTCATCTTCCTGTTGCATTGGCCGGTTCTTCCTATCTTTATTTGACAATTCTATCCTGCTTGGGCTCTCTGAATTCAAAAAGGACAGAAAGCCCACTGTAATTCCCTTACCAGTATCTCAAAGAAAATTCAAAAATTAATCTGAAAATTAACTAACTGTAGTTGTTTACACGTGCATATACATATTAGAACGAAGAGGAATGGTTTTAGACTGAAAAAGGGTAGATTTAGAGTAGATATTAGAAGAAATTCTTTGCTGTGAGGGTGGTGAGGCCCTGGCCCAGGTTTCCCAGAGAAGCTGTGGATGCCCCCTACCTGGCAGTGCCCAAGGCCAGGTTGGACGGGGCTTGGAGCAGCCTGGGCTGGTGGAGGTGTCCCTGCCCGTGGCAGGGGTTGGACTGGATGAGCTTTAAGGTCCCTTCCAACCAAAACCATTCTATATATATGTATATCACAGATGCAGATATATATGTATCTGTTGTACATAAGATGTATATATACATGCATTTTGCTGTTTTGAAGATTTTACTTGTCCAAAACAGATTACTCTCTCCCTAGCTTTCATTAATGTCAAGTCTGAATATTTGAAGGTCATATATCCAAATGTGTTCACATGTGACATCAATATATATTTCCCTTCTCAGTCAGCTTCAGGGACTAAGGACACAATCTCTTAAAGGTTTTACTTTCAAGGAATTACTAAAATTTCAGGTTTGAAGATGATACCTTAATAAAGGAAACTACGTGCAGTGCTCTTCCAGTTATCCAAAAACAATGAACATGTCCAGCACAACAAATATATCAGTATCATTAGAAGAATATTAAGCATCTAGCCAGGACATGACAGATGTTTTTAAAAATAAGATTAACTATCTATCTTAATAGTAAGTGTAGAGATGCTTAATAGTGAGTGTAGACAACATTACCAGCATGGACAATTTGCAGCTGAAGTAAATAAAATTATCCCAGTGCTACTCAGAGAAGCTACAAAATATTTTGCTAATATCAGATAGAAATTAATAATAATAATAATAATAATCTGCCACCACAAATATGGGGTTCTTTTCCCACTAAGAAAACTTGTTTTTCTTGGAAAGTTTATTTTTCATCCACTGTAATACATATTTAACATTCAACATTAAAAAACGTTCACTTGCCTGGTCCAGCAATAGCAGCTACCATGTCCAATAGAAGATGCACCTGCCTTGGTGACAGAAATAGATGCACAGAGTCTATTTGTCCATCTACATCCAACTAGAAAAAAAGAAAGAACCACTTTCAAAAATACTTAAAGAATTTCTATTTAAAAGTCTTGAATCAACTATTTTGGTAATAGATTTTGATGCTGTAAAGGATACAGCTATCTCAGCAGTATTCCCACCTTCTACATGACAGCCAGAAATTTAACTGAGGAAAAAAATAATGGGTGAACACGGGGAAGAAGGCACGCAGTGCAATGCATTAATATGAAAATATACTTTTGCTCATAAACACCGTAAAGGAATATTTACCTAAGCAGGGTAAATAAACGATCAGTTAGTATTGTGTATTGTTTCCTACTATTTTTTCCATCCTTTGGAAAGAATTGAAAGTGAAATTACTGAAGTGTGTCATATTTGACATGAATAGCAGCAGAAGTTTCATGAAAACAAAACAACTTTCTCAGGAGTTCCTCCAATACATAAATTCAGTTTCTCTAACACACTGGAATTCTCCTTTAACAGATTTCAGTGTGCCATTGACTTGTCTGGCCACTGTCAAGATCTTATTAGACATATATATTGGTTTTGAATGCAGAGAATATACCACAAAACTAAGGGGATTCTGTGTCCAGGAGAATCTCACCATTTTTTGCATGCAGCAGAAAAAATAAAATCCTACATAACTACTGATTTAGTTAAAGACCAGGAAAGCGTGACTAACCTTAGCTCCAGGAAGTACTTCATTTTGCTTTAATGTTAGGCTCAACTCCATTCTACCAATCAGCTTACTGATCTGCACAGGGTCAGAGGGAGTAATTTCTGGCAAGCTTCTTGTTAATTGTGGATGTGGCTCATAAGTTATTTTTGGATTCCAGCTAGGTGAAAGCTTTGGTTCAGTTGCCTTAAAAAAGAGAAAGGAATAAGAAGGTATCCTATTTCTTTAAAACAAAACAAACCCAACCGCAATATAAGCATTTCAAATAACCTTATCACAAAAATGATGATTTTACACAAATACATATTTTACAATAGCATTAAAAACATGTATTGGTAACTCCAAAAGAAACAAGGCATGCAAGACGTGAAACATTAGGTCTTTGCAAAATAGTGGAGCAAGTTTCTACAGAGTAGTGAATTGTAGAGGGTTTCACACATTAAAGTTGGAACCAGTTTCCAATACAATGCATTCTAAATTTTGCTCTGTCCTGAAGTCTCTTTCCTTCCCTCTACACAAAATCAACAGGAAACAACTATGAAACTTATCCACAGATCCAAGTTCAACTCCTATAACCTTCAGAACGAATCTAATCTATTAGTGTAACAATGTATGCCATCCTTCATCATTTGACATTCTTACATAAAGTATTTGATTTTACCAGCTGCGTAGCTGAACACACTGGGGAGGACTTTGCTGATGCAGGGAACTCATCCCAGAAGAAAGAGACCCCTGAGAGCTGCAGTAACTTGTGAGCAAAAGCTGTGGGCTGATGGACATTAATTCCAGAGCACTCATCTGCAGTTTCATCACAGTACATAGTTCTGGGAAACAAAAGAAAGGAAATAAAGATGATAGGTGCATGCAAATTTTTATCTTTATTGTGCCTTTTAGCCTATAAGTTTGTACATGCTCTCTCTCTTCATACTATTTAAAAGTTCAAAGTAATTACAGAAAACACATGGGCTCTTCTGAAAGCTTACAGAGGACCTAAAAATATTCCAGGTATTTTTTTTTCAGGACTTTATCTTTCTGAAAATATTTAAAATGTCTTACTCAAAAAGGTCAGTTCACTGTGTCTATTGAAAATATGGCCTGATTTGCCAACAATAGCCATTGACTGCTAAACATGTGAGAAAACAGTATTCATTGATTGTGGAAGTGGCCATTAACTTTGGAAAATTCACAACTCTTCTAATTTGATGCTTAAGTATCTTTAGCTTAAGCATGTTAAGTGGAAGGTGAGTGGAGAAAATGCTCACTGGCATTACCAAAGAGCTACATGGGTAGAATATATTGTACAGGAAATGGCAAAAAGTGCCTTAGGGAAAAAGTACAGCTTTTAAATAAAACAAAAATCTTTACCTTTCAATTCTGATTTCAAGTGCAGTTCCACTTTTAGAGTTTTCTGGTACATGTTCTATTCGCAAAACAGTATCTAAGAAGGTAACTTTCACTCTTCTTAGAACTTAATGAGAAAACAAAAAGATACCATGCAAGCATTTAAGTCGAGTTACTCAACAATAACTTTTATAACCAATTTAAAAGAGTCTTTCATTTCATTTAAGTTTTCACTACATATTTTAGTGGAAATAATCAATTGAGTTTAGTAATGGAACAAGATATCAAGTGATAATGTAAGCTCCTATTAAAAGTCCAATACGTACATCCATGCCATGCAATGGCCCTTTAATGCACGGATGTTTGAGCAAGCAACAACTCAAACCAAGTTGTCCTGTGGCTTAGTGTGGATGATTCTCAAAGAACTTGCTAGATTGTGCACTATGTCTCACCTCCTAAGCGTTGCCATAGCACCACACTACTTTAGTTGAATACTTCTAGGTTTCCACTGCATACTGCAGTCAAAAGCCCTCTGCTTCTTCCACTTAAACCACCACCACCAAAAAACAGAGTTTCTAGAGTACTTTTAACAACATCGTGTGATTGAGATATATTTCATAACAAGTCGGCTTTGTCTAGAAATAGCTGAAAAATCATTCTCTGTTTCTCCCTCAGCAGCATCACTACTAACAATCTAAGTTAGTGTGGTGAACTAAATCAGCACCTCCAAAACTAAGACATCTCACCAATCACTCCAGCATGCATTATCTGGATTCATTCTGGTGTAAACAAAGACCAATTAGCCCTGGAGTAGGGCTTATTCTGTCCGCTGAGGGAAGGATACACATATTTTAGTAAGTAAATGGGCTTTTTCCCTCCACTTTGAAAACCAGACAAATTGTCCTGCCTTGCTGTTCAAAATTTACCAGTAACACTAACAAGTGAAAATTCATGAGACAAGTTACAGCAAATGAGATGTCATTTTGTAAGACTGGGACACAACATAAACTGATTTAATCTCCGATGTTCATTCAGATCTCATTAATTAACTCATACCTGTTTCAATAGTTTCTGCAAATTTCTCAAGTCCTTCAAAAGGCTGCGACCCTTCTCCTTGTTCGTCTGTCAATTTTTGGCTAAGACACTCTTTTGCAAGCTGCATACTACTGGTCATAAAACTTGACCAATACATAGGCTCAGACCCAGATGCTGTGGAGTAAGAGAAGTCTTAATAAAATACTGACTGTGAGCATTTTGAAACAATAGACAAAATGAAGTCATACATTTGGCACATCCAGAAATGTTTCAACAGCTTCGTAAGCAGCCACACTTAAAAACAAATTTAGCTACAATCTCTTTACACACTTCACTACTTTAAAATTACTTTAATCTACTTAGATTGGTATTGGTAAGATTCTGGTATTTGAAAACCCAATAAAAACAAGGTGAAATGAAGATTAGTGTAACCAATCTTCAGCGCTGGTATAAGTGAACAATTTCTGAAGTACTTTTACTATGTTGGTATGACTTTGCAGGCATAATTAGCAATTTTTTTAAAAAAAGTCCTTGATTTCAAGAATTATTTTACAATTTCTTATTCCATTGGGAACATATCCTAGATATGGAAAGACTAAACAAGGTTTAAGATGTTATCTTAGCGTATTAGAACACAGTTTAGATGTCTAGCACAGACCTGACATAATTACAACACAATAAAATCCAAGAGCACAGCACGTATTAAGCTGAACAAGTTTTTCAGGAGACAGATTAACTTAATTCCTATCAGCTAATGCCAAGCCCATTGTGAGCACATACTATAAAACTAGATTAGAAAAGTTAATCAAATTCAACTGTAACACTCTAGTGTAGGCAAACAAAAGTAAAACTAGCACAAATGCAAACATGTTAAACAGGCAAAACACTCCCGTTTAGCATTCAGGTCTGGAAACGTCCATGCGGCTACAGAAGTGTGACAAAACCAGCATCGTGGGGTTTTTTCTACTGAATTATAAAGCACTGCACATCAAAGAGAACTAAATGGACAAAAGTGAATAAATAAAGCATCCTCCTAATACCACAATTCTTTCAAAGCAATAATCTTACATCAGAAAGTAAGATAGCTCAAAACTTAGTTCCAGTTAAAAAAAATGAAATGCAAATTATGTACAAGCAAGTTACTTAAGGCAACTTGCAAGACATGGAAAAGAGGGTTTCGGCATTTTTTTCCTCTTCTTTACAATGCATTTAAAGAAATTTTCTTCCATCTTCTCTACACTACAAGAAGGTAAACACATTAAAATCCTTCAGACATGCAATAAAAATTTTCCACACACTAAGAATGCACTAAATGTCCCCTACACTATAACAACACATCTTAACAGAATTTCTGGAGGTTTGACAGCAAGAACTTAGCACCAGGACAGTCTAAACTACATCAGCTAGATTCACATGATACAGACAAGCTAGAGGAGCCCAGACAATCCTCTCAGCATTACACTCAAAACTAGTATTTAGAGTACTTAAAAGTCATTATTTCATTCTCTGATAGTAATTAAAATGTATTAGTTGTTCTCTGAATATACAAGATGCATCTTTTAACCTAAATTTGCTGAAGACAGCCAGAACCTCAGTGTAATGCCCCCTTGTAGTCTTACTTATTGTGTTATCCTACTGCCACGTAACAATCAGCTCCTAATGCTGACTAACAGTGCTTGGCATACAACACCCAAAACCTCTAGCTAACAAAAACTCCTTTCCACACAGCATTATTCTCATTCCAATATGCCTGAAACAGTTTGGAAGAAAAGATAAAACAGTAGGAACATTTGAATTTATGTAACAGAACCACCACCAACTGAGAAACACTGGACAAACACTTGATGAACACCTGGCAGTTTCTTTTTTTGTTACATTCTCTATCATTAAACTAAATGTAAACTTTAAATAAGGCTAAGAACTGACTAAACAAGCATGGCCTTTTGCCTCTGAAAAACTGAAAAGAATATCCTTTTCAAGAATTAAAAAAATAAGCCTACCAAGCCTTGGTCTTGGCCTGAAGACCATCTCCAATCCCTTTACTTCTAGTGCGCAGTTATCCTGTAGCAACGACCCCCATGGGACAGACAAAGAAATGGACTGGATAAACCCATCTGTGACTTCCAGAGGTGCATCTGCAGACTCCAGGATCTCATTAAGACACTAGAAGGGGAGAATACAAAAAATGAAAAAAGAAAAATCACATCCACAGTTTTGCTATTTATTATTTATTGCTGTAAATACTATAGCACTGACAACCTATTCTTTCTCCAGAAGAAAGCTGAAAACAGGCTGGCAGTAAAAACACAAATAGTACCAGGTTTCTGTGGCAAGATATTTGACTAGCATGTTATTTCAACGTAAAGTTATTTTTGTTTCTCTGTGCCACTGGAAAAACAGAACCAAATAACCATCTCCTGCTGTATAACCTACTCACCATTTCTAAATCATATTTTAACGTGTTCAATGTTCAGCACTGATCTGAAAATTGAAGCTCAGTGGACAGACCAATATTGTACAGAAACTGTTTCATTAAGCCAGACCTTTATAGTGACATTATAAAGAAAACTACAATAGAGTTGCCCTCAGTACTACACAGAGTAAGTAAAATTGATGGGAAAAATGGAACACCAGCTCTTAAGAAGTAACTCAGGATTTTTAAGTTTTCCACAGTCCTCACAGTGACTGACTTGTTGCACTACATCGCTTTCGTTACATTCATACAGAGGAAACACGCTCTTCACATTTATGTTAAAAAAATGCAAATGCCCGTTTGTGCCCTGACTCAAAAATGTAGTTAAAACTGAAATTATAGAACAAGAACTATCTAGGCTGCTTTAATAAAAGAAAATAAGATAAACATTTAAATCATGTTCCACATTCGGTTAGTGGAAATTTCTAATATACACAAGAACCTACTAATGGCTATGGTTGTAATATTAGGACACAAACTTCAACTGGCAGAAGAAGTGTGATTTTGACCTTCCCTGTGTTTAACAGGGACGCTGAGTTTACCTAAGAAAATGCATAAATTAGACAAAAATTTAAAAAAATATATTTAAAAGTTGCTTTCCATTTTAATTATATTTAGAATGTTGTTCTAATTATATAGAAATAATTTAAAATTAAAATGAATTTTAAAAGTTTTCAGAAAATGACATTTGTCATTCCTGTGTCTTCAGGTGTAACTTTCCCATCACGTCAACTTGTTGCTCTGCTTACGCTCTCAATAGCTTCACTTTTAGAATTTTGTTTGCTGGCACGTTCAGCATTTCTAGTTTCTGTTCCAAAGTCCACTCAAGCAACAGAAAAAGGCAACAACTTTAAAGAAACAGAACACGAAACAGTTCTCTTGGGGAATTATTTAAGGATCAAATAAGCCATTAAGATTCAGTGACTTTAAAACTTTGTTGAATTAAACATAAGAATTACAGATGTGGTAATAGCATAAGGCAAAAATAATTATTTGGCATGAATACTGTATGTGAAAATATCACAGTTTCATTTAAATTACTTGAACCTTTACCAAATAAATTGCTATCACAAGAAGCTTGTTAGCATATTTTGAATAAATCTGAGTCTGACGTCTTTTTGCTACCGATGCATATGGCAATAAAAATGAGTGTACTTTAGTACATTCCTTATAATTTTGAAATCGAAGTTTACTACCTAAAAGCAAAAAATATGAGTATTCTTATAGCTAAATTACTTCATAAACAAGCCAGTTGTTCCTAGAAAGCAGCAATTAGAGCATTCCAAGTGAAATTTTAAAACTGAAGCACAGTCTTCACATCAGGGCTTGTTCCCACGTTACTGACTGAAATCACAGTAGAACTAGTAGCAAAAGTACTATTCAATGTATATTAAAATTTAACCACAAACATGTACTATATCTTGATTTTTCTAAACAGCCGAGGTCCCAAGAGGCAAAAGGGGTTACAGTAATATCCCCAGGTATTCTTATGTATCTCTAGAAACACATAGAATGTTGGCTAAAGTATCTACAATGTTAAGATGAACAGAAGCATCCACAAAAATGGATAAGATAATATGTAAAAAATACAGTCATCCTGGTGATTCACAGAGAAGCAGCTTACGATGACTATGGGGAAAAAAGAGCTGCGGTACTTCCGTGACATCTGTCTCTGCAATCTGTCATACATGAGAACATCACGTGCGGAGAGCCTCAAACATGTCATTGTTTACAGGCCAAAAAGAAAAATGCTGATCTACAAACGGGAAAGATAACCTAAGCGTTGTTGTATATACAGTCAATCACTTTGTATACATAATTAACATGTAGCTTTGGTCAGTAACTGCTGCTGTTTCAAAGTATCTGCATTGTAAATAATGTTACTTTAAGTAGCGAAGAGTGCTGTGACACCCACTAGAGGGCATAATAATTCAATTAAAGCGAGACAGCCTTAGCGCCTGCCACAGAAAACAAGCTGCAGACACAGCCAGAAAAGAGAGGAAGAAAACAAACAAGCAAACAACAAGAAAACCCACACCAAAACACTGGTAATCAGGAGCATGTCTGTAAACGCCTGTCTCCTGTCGCTTTCAAATGTATTTTCACACAAACAACTGGAAAAGCATTCTTTGAAAACATCACATATTCACAAGTATTTTAAAATATACCCAGCATGGCCTAAGTACCAGAATATAGCACAGTAAAATTGTGTTTTTACAGTACTTTGTAAAGCAGGAAGCCTGTATACCTAGTTCATCCCCTGTGCTACCCTGGAAGTCAAGGACTGACACACAGCAGTGTTTAAGGCTCCTCATGACAGTCACTTGCCTGGCAGGTAGAATTCAGTAACATTGGCAAGTGACTCAAAAAACTTTACAAAGTAGTACAAACACGGACCTTTGGATTACTACAGCAGGCTGTGAATACATGTGTGTATGTGTCTATACACACACGTATATATAAAAACATACATGCCAGGACTGAAAAAAATCTTCAGCTGGTTCAACACACGACTGCCCACCTGCTAAGCAAACTCCAGCCAAAAACAGCTTTCCATTTGTCAACAACTACTTTCACCATTGCAAGATGAAGGGACAATTTTTAGAGACCTACATGGACCAATCTCAGCATAGCACTGTCAGGGAAAACCGAGATGCCTCCAAGATGAAGACTAAGCACAGATAGAGCAAGGATTACTTTATGTTTTTATATTCTCTAGTACTAGTCAGTAAACAGGCTCCTCAGAAACTACAGCAGCAATTTCTAGTAGTTTGGGCTACACTAGCTCCTTCTCTCTCAATTATCAGCAGCCACTGCCTTCTTTCAGTTTTTGTTTCCTCTCTCATAACTAAAAATAACAAAACCAAAGTGTGGCTAGAAAAACATATCCATAATGATTGCTCAGATTTATTTTTTTTTAAGAGCTAGCATATGAGAGAAGAGTTCCCTGGATGAAATGCTAATTATGACTGTAACTTTTTACATAAAGGAGGCTGGGTACTGGAAACAAAGTGGGTGGCAGCCGGGGGCAGGGAATCAGCTGGTCCCTCAGACGCAGCAGGAGCCGAGGGGGTGAAGCGCCGGCGTCTCTTACCCACTTATCCAGAGGGACCTGCGTCAAGGAGCCGGTGCCTTGGTAGAGATCCAGGCTGAGCTGCTCCAGGCTGAGCTTCTCCTGCAAGAAGTGGCCCAGGTACCTCTGCAGCAGGT
>NW_010171016.1:0-9335 GCF_000695765.1 Mesitornis unicolor | reverse complement strand
CAGGAGGAGCGGTCGCCTCTCTCCAAGACCCTTTCGTCCCCACCGCGGACGGACACTGTTAACTGGGGGGACGGAGCGTAAATCTGCTCCTGCTTTACCAGGCCCCCCCACCCCCCACACACCAGGTAACACTCAGCAATGCCACTCAAACTGCCAGCGTCTCACCCCAAATTTTCCCTAAAAGCAGGGGGGAAAGGGTGCTTTGCCGTAATGAAGAAAAAGGGGATTTTGCTTTTCCAAAAATACTCAGGCTTAGGGGTTTTCAGCACTTTTCCACAACAGAACACTTTATGACTCCTCTTTCTGGTTTTGTGCATGAAAAGGGTTGGGTTTTGTTTGTTTCAGGTTTTTTTGGTTAAGGTTTCTTTGCTTTCCAGCTACACCAATCCAGGTGGATTGGACTTTCCCAGGAGTCCCAAATTGTTGGGTATTTTCAGGGAGAGCACCAAGAAATCTATCAATAACTGAAGTTCCTGCTTAAGCCTTTTACAGCAGAACTTTTGCAGATACCTCAGCTCTTGGAGCTCTTTTACATTAAAATTTAAAACATCAAGAGAAATCTATAAAATACACAACTGTACAAAAACTTCGAAGCAAAAGAAAAAAGTCAAGCAATTCTGGAAAAAAGTGACTCTAGTGTCTACTTTGTTCCATTTATACAAACTAAAAACTGAGATCCTTAAATATTTAGCGCATGAAAACAGAAGTGAACAAACATGAACATGAATGAACAAAGACAGCTTTGACAACTCATCTTTTAATAGAAAGTACTTAAATTATATTTTTAAAACCATGCTAACAGCACAGCTCAGCTGCAATGTGCAATCTGACAAGTATCTCGTGGCACTTCTCATGCTTTTTTTGTTTTTTGTTTGTTCGGGGTTTTTTGGTGGGTGTTTTTTTTTTGTGGTGTAAGATACCCAAGGAAAAAAGCTCCTTCCACTACGGAAAAACAGCAGACAGGAAACCAGTTAAACTCATCAGCCGAGAATTTTCAAATTACCTACATGCTGCACACTAGACAAACAGTCAACCATCTACCCCCCCACCCCACCCAGATCTCTCAAAAATGATGTCTCAGTGCTTTGGGTTAAATGATGACCAACTGAACTGATTCTGTCTTCTTGGCAGCACTAAATCCAGCGACAGATCTCTCTGTTCTTTTTCAGAATCCACCAGCTGATAGCCAAGCATGTTTATAGCACCTTTGCAAACTTCTTGTACTTTCTTAATTTTCTGGAAGGAAAGAACATTTCTCCAGGCCTGTGAAACACTAACTGCATCTCGAGATGTGATTTTGAAGGCTTCTTTTCTTTTCCCTGATCCCTGTCCATGTGTGATATTATAGATCCAGCTCTTGAGTGTGGGGGTCAAACTAAGATCTGCAAATTTATACATTTCTGAGATTTCAGATAAAGGATCTCTTACTAGATCTTCAAAACGGATCATTAAATAACGATCTTTAAGGAAATTAGGTGGTTTTAGAGTAGCCGTTTCATAAATTTGAACATGACTTCTACAGATCTCTTGCATTACTTTGTATTTGCTGTCTTCCACTTTAGTGCCATTGGTACTCAACACGATTCCGTTGTCACGGGCCAATGCTTTCACGGACTGTTCCCGTGACTTGACGACTGCCCTGGGGTCACGGACCAAGTGAATGATTTTGAGATTCAGCGATGGATCAGTGAGAAGGGGGTAGAGGACCTTCAAGTCAAAGAAACGAACCTCCTTGATGACAACATGGCTGTAGGTTTTACAGGCTTCCTCCACCTTGCTGAATGGGTACCGTCCACACAGAGTCTTGCACGCCATTTCGCTGGTTATGTCAGTACGTTGAAAGGAGTCACAAGCAGGAGCTGAACACAGAGCCCGACTCACTGCCCACTGGAAAAGATCGGATAAGTTTCTTTTCCAAGGCATGTAAGCATCAAACACAGACATGTCACACAGAAAGACCGACCTGACTAGGTCCCGCACTGCCATGTGCAAGACCTTGGCACTGTTCTGGTACATCGTAACCCACACGTGCCACGCGGGCTCCATCAGGTAGAAGACACTGGGGTGCTGGCTGAAAAGTTGACCGACGAAAGATGATCCCGACCGCCAGGAGGAGAGAATGAGAACATGCACTTGAGATGGCTTCTCCTCAGACTGAGGTATGAAGCTACTGTACCGGGCATACATGAAGAGTAAGAATCCAGTCTGAACCGTAACAAGAAGTATAACGATTGTGTTAGGAATCCGAATCCTTGCCATTCTCACTGAGGAAAAGCAATTTTAAAAAGCTGAAAAAGAGAAGGAAAACGCTGGTGAACCACTGCTCCTGTGGCACAATAATGATAAAACTTACATGATACAAACTCTTGCATTAGTAAAACCTTTCTTCAAATATGCATGTATGTATTTGGCACTATTGCTTCCTTAATCAGTGGCACTGGGAGATGATGATCTGCAGGTGACAGGTGTCAGAAACTGAAAGTAATGCATGACAGCAAGACCACAGCAGAAGTAAGTTTTGAACAAACGTTTGATGTTGAAGGAAACCTTGGGTTGATGCAGCTCAGCTGCTGCAGACAAAAATAAATAAACTCTACAAAACATACAAAGACCTCAACTTGAATTCTAGTAAACACAGCCAAGGGAAAAAAACCTTTCTGAATTGCTCCATTGTATTTCCATTTCAGTTTAACATTATAAGGGCTTATGGCCCTTAAAAGGAGTAGATGAGAACATCAGTAACTGTGGCAACTAAATGAGAAATCATCTTCTTATCTACTTGGAGTGTTGTACCCAGTGGCGATGGTAGGGTGCTACACCAACTGATGCTTGTGTACAACGCTGTCTTTTCCAAATTGCAGGACATGGGTGAGAATTCACAACCTGAAGCTGCATCTGGCCACAGATGTTAAAATGAAAAAGCAGTTGATGTGTGTCTTTGGGCTGGAGCATATATACAACGTGACTGAATACCCTGAATTTGCATTTAAGGAATCATCTGTTTGTGGGTTAGAATTAGTCTGCGTGTAACTCTTTGAAAATTTCAGGTATGTCAAACCCAAGCGGACTTCTGTTTTACTCTGAAGTCAAGTTCAAGCCACATGCACTCCTTGTAACTTTTTACTAGAGGTTTTTGGCACCTACCTTTTTGTGCTCTCACTTTTGCAGAGCACACGTGGAAACAGTCAGTAATATGTCAGCAGGCTTGGTATTAGGAAAATATGAATCCTCGTGTATGAAGATCATCTTGAGAGTTTTATGTATAAGCATTTGCTACAGTGAAAGGTACGTATATGAATACACTCTGGACTCTTCAAAGTAAATCATGCAGACTAGCGAATATACATACCCATTTGACATATTAAATGCATTATGTTCTTCGTGCTAACGTAATAAAACATTTAAAAAAGACTATTAGTTAGACAAAAGCTGAAATAAATGGCCAAATGACAAAGATAGTAGAAATGCACAGTCTGGCTCCTTTCACTGGTAAATGTCTCATTACAATATAAAGAAATGTGTTCTACCTTAAATGAATGCAGTTTTGCTAATAAACTTTTGTTTGTAAGTCGATAAAAACAGCAGAAATATAAGCAGAGTAGGAAAAGGGAGGCGTAAAAGCATCTACAGTATCTTGTAAGGAGACTAAGGCAAATGAGTAAGGTACTAACTTGCTTGCAGAAGTTTTTCTCCCAAGGTACCATCTGTCACTCGTAAGATACAGAATCATACAATCATTTAGGTTGGAAAGACCTTTAAAATCATTGACTCCAACAGTAAGCCTAACACTGCCAAGATTCACCCCTAAACCATGCCACATTCACACGTCCTTTAAACCCCTCCAGGGATGGTGACTCCACCACTTCTCTGGGCAGTCCCTGCCAGGGCTGGACAACTCTTTCAGTGAGTAAATTTTTCCCTATACATGCTCTAAACCTCCCCTGGTGGAACTTGAGGCCATTTCCTCCTGTCCTATCGCTTGTTATTTGGGAAAAGAGACCAATCCTCATCTTGCTACAACCTCCTTTCAGGGAGTTGTAAAGCCATAAGGTCTCCCCTCAGCCTCCTCTTCTCCAGACTAAACAACCCCAGTTCCCTCAAGCCGCTCCTTACAAAACTTTTTCTCCAGATCCTTCACCAGCTTCACTGCTCTGCTTTGGACACTAAGCTCTGTATACTCTTTACATCCGCTTTAGTTTATACCCATTTGGACACTAAGCTCTGTATACTCTTTACATCTGCTCTAGTTTATACCCACTCAGATAAAAATGCCTTTTTACTGTTTTATTATGTTTCCAACTTCACCATACAATCTGTAGCTTAGTAACAGCATTTATCTCTCTCTAAAACTATGGTTATCCCCGAATTCATAGTGGTTGTGCTGCGCATTGAGGCAAGGCCCTTTTCTCCAGTAGTTCTACATTCTCATCACCTCTGCACAAGTATCTGTGACATATGGCTACAACAGCACCTCCTAGGATGAAACCCATGGTCCCCTAAGCCTCTCTTGCATAGTCCCAACGCTTGTCAGACGCTCTGTCAACCTGTTTCAGTCTGCTAGCCTGGAAGAAGCCACCCTTTTTTAAATTTTTCTGCACCTAGCTCTCCAGCGTTGAAACAACTCAGCACAGCACAGACCAGCATTGGAGCTGGAAGCAGGTAGGGAACAGAGAGGCACAAAAGGTTAGGGTTAGGGGGCACCCTAGACCATGGCTGCCAACAGAACACAGCTTGAGCCACGCACACAGGTCTTCAAATTAATCAGCATTATACTTTTTGACCACCTACTGCATAATCATGTCACAAAATCATTTACATGGACTTTTCAGGTGGAATCATGACAGACCTCCCCTACGATCAGTCTCTCAAGTCTACTGGATCACTGCTCACATTGCAGAAGCATGTAGCTAACTGTTCTTCGTATCTCACTGGCGAAGGGTAGGGGAGAGAGGAATATAACACGTAGCTGTCAAGGAAAAAGCCAGATTTTTTAATTCACATTTGCCTTGACTGCCTCTTGGATCTCTCCTCATATCGATTCCCACCCAAGTACTGTTGCAGACTATACTGTGCCAATGAAAAACCAGCTAACGTGAGTATTAGTGCATAATTTGCATGTGAACTAGTCTGCCCACCATAGGCACTACAAATAATATATAAAATGACTGTAGCTAAAGTATTTCCCTACTCTTCAGTACGATATCAACTGCAAGAAAAAGTGCGGTATCAAAGTAAAGCACTAAGTAGATACCCATTTTCAGTACTAAAGCTTCATCTTCTACCCTTCTGTGAAAGCTGGGATGCTTCTAAGGAATATACATGCACAAAGACACCACAAATAAAAGAATAATTGCACAACAAAACGCAGCATCTGTAAGCATATTCTCTCGGGCAGTTTCCAGTGCATGAGGCCAAATACACATCCAGTTCACTGGATTTTCACTGTAAGCAGTGCCTTTTATTTCTGCACTCCTCACACTGGACATGTGTAATTCTACGTGCACAAAAATGTTCTAGTATTTGCAATCGCAATCTGCAGTGCTTTCAGTCTGGGTTAACTTACATCCCTTTAATGTGCAACTTTAAACCCACCAAGATCTTTCATGATTTTTTACAAATGTTAGCTGAGGCAGAAGGCAGCTCTTGAATACCCTGAAGAACCACTTTCTCATAAAGTTGCTGAATATATAGATATTTTATTATTTTTTTTAATAAATCTACTGCCTTAATTGTGAGGGGCAGGACCTTGTGGTACAGGCCGCTCCTCCTGATCCTGTTTTTTTCCCTGCAGGACTCACCAGAGGGTGCTGTTAGGCAAGCTCATTCAGCACAGAAAGGCAATATGCCAAAACTCCATTAATTACTAGGTGAAACAGTGGTCTGCAACTGGCTTCGCATCACCCCTCCTTCTCCGTCTACAGCTCAGCGGCACCACCTGCCTATGCCAGGCTCCCATCAGGAAAGCTAAAAAGGGGCTTGTTCCCCCCTCCTTTCTTCCTCCTTTGCTTCAGAGCAGCGCTTTCTTGTGGGTGCACCTGCCTGACCAGAGCAGGCCTGACTGAACACACAGGGGGAAAGGGAGGAGCACTGGAGGGGCCAGAAGTCCCAGCGCTGCTGCCCTCTCGGTGACAAAACCCTCTAGCGAGCACCTGCCCATCGAGTCACCAAATCAGACTTCCCAGAGGTGGCGAGGGAGCTACAAGAGGCAGCAGGGACCGCGAGGGACACCAAGGTGCAGCACACAGCAGCACTGCAGCACCTTCCACATCTCAGCTGAGACGCCTGAGGTACCACAGTACTTGGTGGTATTGCAATACATGTTTTGTACATAAAGGCTACTGCAAAACATGAACTATTTTAATAAGACTTACAATGCTATTGCTTTTCTGTGATAGTAGCGTTACTTCTTTTGTGACACAATTTCTTCAGGGACAGCTCTGGCAAAGAGCAGAAAAATCAAGTCTAGTTCTAACAAATTCTTGAGGCAGAACCATCTCTTCACAAGCCAACACAAATGTTCAAAATGTGATCTGAAACGCATCTGCACATGTGGCTGACAGTCCTGACAGTCACTGGGCTTGTCCACTAACTGTTACTAATGGTAGCAAGATCCTGGACTAGACAAACCCTGGGTCTGCCCCAGAATAACTATTCTCCTATATTGTGCAAATGAAATTAATTATACAAACTGGCCAACAGTGCAATTATTTTCTTCATCACTTAAACTGCCTGTGACAGAATGCTGAGCTGCAGGGCCACTACCATCTGCCATTGCTTGCCAAGAGACCAGATACATTACAGAAAGCTATCCAGTTTTACCAGGCAGGGTAAAAATACAGTCAGCAGGTAATACAGGTAGTACTGATCTCAGAAAGCCTGCTTTCTAAACAGAGTACTTTTCAGATCCAAAACTGGAGAAAAGAATGGAGCAGGAAAGAAACACACTGCGCAGTGGATGGTCATTTAGCTCTTGCTTTCAGGGACTTGTATTTGTTACTTAAGACAAGTCTTGTTGGAATCAAGGCATCAGATCTTTGCTGGTCAGCACTGAAGGGAGCACAATTGCTCAGTGAACTTGCTCAGTGAGCAGAATTCAACCTGAAGAGACCTAGTAAATTAACAAAAACTGACTTCAACTAAAAAACCACATCCCTATTACACTGCTCATTTTTTCCTGGCATGCTAAAAAGACTGAGAGTGAGTGTCTCAAGATAAAGCTGTAAAGAAACATGGGCTCTCTCCAAGCCTGGGACAAGAGGGTGGGATGAAATACTCCCTCAAAACAAACAGGCCTGGGTCTGCTGCGGGAAGACTGAAAAATCTGTCTGGAATAAAGCAAAACAACTGAGAAAAGAATTACAGGTACCTGCTTGCCTAAAACAACTTCTGAGCATCTTAATCTTAGCTGTCTTTATCAAAGTCTTCCCTGGCCATTTTGTGTCTGAGACATTTTCTAGCATGCTTTCATTTAAAACTCTATATGCAGCACTTTTAAAGCTGAAGTCTTCATAGATTACACAGAAATTACTTCAACTTCCATAAAATGCAAAAACACATTCAGTTTCATTCCCAGATAGATCTCTTCCACTGAAAATGAGTATCTAATGCCATATTACGTGCAAAACTTTTTGCTAGCCAAAAATTTTGTCCTGAATGCTTATCATACACTAAAGGCTGACTTTCAGAGCAATCATATAAGCTGAATAGAAGTATCATTTATGTACTTAAAGTTCACCAAAACACCTCAGCACTGACTGTGAAAAGAATGACAGTAAATGTCATCATGCATTTTACAGAATTAATAGGAAAATGTTTGTGCATGGTGTGATAAAACAGAGAAAAGATGACCCAAAGGTCTACTATACCTTACGGGTAAGTTTACTCATTACATACTTCACCTATAAGACATTGCACCAGAATGGCTTCTGTGTGCTGATATTAATTAGAAAGATAGTTTGCAGCTCAAAAGAAGTGAAACACAGAAACACAACAAAGCTAGTCCAAGAAAAATACACAACATTACTAGCAATTCGTGCTATGAATTACCTAGTGGACAAAACGTCGCTCTCCAGTGTTCCTCCACAGCTAGAAATGACACATCTTCACATAGCAACAACTTACTGTACTGCCAACAATATGCAGATTGGTGTCTGAATGAGGAAATAAAAAGTTCATTTGGAGGGTGCCTCCAAACTGGTACTTCAGCAAGTTAAAATCTGTCTTTCCGACAGCTGATCATTCTGAAATAGTTGAAACAATTCATAAGCCTGCTTAATTTTTTTTAAGACAACAGTAAAAGTGCAACAGAAATAATACAAGTACAGTAAACGTACTGTAATCAGACATTTTTAATTGTGACATTATATCAGCACTTCAGCTGTTAATTTAGCTTTTGAAAATGTACTTCCTTTTACAATCTGGTGGAAAATGAGACTGGAAGAGTCACTTCCAGGTAATCATCAGGCTTCAATACCTTATACAATGAAACATACCATAGATTTCGTGATAGAACCATTAAAAAATATTTTTTTAAAGTTTCCACGCTTTTTTTTCTCCCCTTTATATTGTTTGGAGTTAGATAAAGTGTCCAGCCTGAACAAATGGCAGTGTCGATGCACAGACCCGCACCACCTATTTCTCCATGCAATGCAGCTGAAGATCTGCATTAGCTACTGGAATTACCAGTGCTCAAGAGATGAGGTCTGCTCAGTTGTAGTTTTTGTTGGGAATTTTTACTGGTTTTAAGGGTGGCAAAACCGGGGTGACAGAGACTTGCAGGAACTGAATGCTATTCACTTTTTGGAGACTTTGCCTGCGCTGGTGCCATAGTGTCCTCAAATTCAAACAGACTGAGGGGTCCCGTGTGTGCCCCACTGAAGCAACCGCTGTAACCTTTAAGAAATAACGACAATCTCCTTGGTCCAATATGTCATTTTCACCTAGAAACACACGCTGGACACGGTAGAAAAATGGGAAGGCATTTCCCGGAATGACGAGAAATGCACTCTAAAGCACCTGATTTCACCATCTAACTTCAGCAAAGAAAACCACCTTGACCTGAATCAGCCATGTTCTTGGGGGGGAGAAAAAACCGCTGATTTTCAGCAGCTTCACCTCTGTCAACAACTGCCTGCACCTCAAACAACGCCCGGCTGGGCACTGTGGGACGTCGGCTCCGCCGTGCCGGGCATTACCGCTACCTCACTAGCACAAGAAGAGGCTTAAAAACATCGCCGTGAGATACCGAAAAAAAAGAAAAAGAAAAAAAAGGTCTGTCGTAGCTCGGCTCGCTGATCGGGACGATGAGCTCTGTAGGGCACCCGCCTCCCCCCCGC
>NW_010171015.1:14089-20362 GCF_000695765.1 Mesitornis unicolor | reverse complement strand
GTGTGGTTGGGCCCTTCCCATTCAGCTCTGTCCCTGACCATGTCACTGGTCTTTGTTCCCACAGAGGAGATTTCCGACCTCACGGAGCAGATTGCGGAGGGAGGAAAGGCGATTCATGAGCTGGAGAAAATCAAGAAGCAGGTTGAGCAGGAGAAATCTGAGCTGCAAGCATCATTGGAGGAAGCTGAGGTGGGGCCTTCTTTTTGTAATTGTCTACTTACAACACTGTTTAGCAACCTCAGATACTATTTGTGAAGTTATATGCTTTGAGATAAAATCTTGACACAAGAAGCAGGGGATTTTGGACACCATTAAAGTCTTTGGATCCACAGGAATTCTTTTTCTTTGTTCTCTGCTATCTCAGACCTCAAGTTGTATATTACTTTTCAAGAGAATTGTTTATGTAAAGTTACCGACATTGTTATTTATACAATTAACTGAATTTATATTTTTTTCAGGCTTCTCTTGAGCATGAAGAGGGGAAGATCCTGCGCCTCCAACTTGAGCTCAACCAGGTGAAGTCTGAGATTGACAGGAAGATAGCAGAGAAAGATGAGGAGATCGACCAGCTGAAGAGAAACCACCTCAGAATTGTGGAGTCCATGCAGAGCACCCTGGATGCTGAGATCAGGAGCAGGAATTTTTTTCTGAAGAAGAAGAGGGAGGGAGACTTGAATGAAATGGAGATCCAGCTGAGCCATGCCAACCGCCAGGCTGCAGAGGCACAAAAGAATCTGAGAAATGCACAAGCAGTGCTCAAGGTATGGCACAACTAAACATGTGCTCACTGGTTTCTGACACAGCTAAATTTTTTCTGATGTTATCATCTTATCAGTTTTATGTTTACATAAAAATAGGAAATGAGAAAATACGACAAATACCCCTCACAATCTGTCCTGTATTTCTTACCAGGATACCCAGATACATTTGGACGATGCTCTCAGGACACAGGAGGACCTGAAGGAGCAAGTGGCCATGGTGGAGCGCAGAGCAAACCTCTTGCAGTCTGAAGTTGAGGAACTGAGGGCAGCCTTGGAGCAGACAGAGCGGTCAAGGAAAGTGGCTGAGCAGGAGCTTCTGGATGCAAGTGAGCGTGTGCAGCTCCTCCATACCCAGGTCAGTGCATAAATATATTTATTATTTATACTTTTGCTCCATACATATAAAATAACTGAAGACTGGCTGAACTCCAACAGTATTTTGAAAAATGCATTGCAATTTTCACAGTATGGATAACAAATACTATAAGTGGCATTTCAGCTGCAGATATAATATGAATTTCACTAGATAACAATGCAGATTCCTTAAAAGTAGTAAATTCAGAGAGATCACAGAATCACAGAATGGTAAGGGTTGGAAGGGACCTCTGAAGATCATGTAGTTCAACCTCCCCCCATAACAGTAAAGAGGTTTTTCCTGTTGTTTAGGTTGAACCTCCTGTGTTCCAGTTTGTGACCATTACTCCTTCTCCTGTTGCTCGGCACAACTGAGAAGAGTCTGGTCCCATCCTCCTGACACCCAGCCATTTATAATCATTAATGAGATCTCCCCTCAGTCTCCTATTGTCCAGGCTAAACAGACCCAGCTCTCTCAGCCTTTCCTCATATGGGAGATGCCCCAGTCCCCTCTTCTTAGAGGATCTATGCTGGACTCTGTCCAGCTGTTTCTCATTCTTCATGAAATGAGAAATCCAAAATCGGACACAGTGTTCCAGATGTGGCCTCACTAGGGCAGAGTAGAGGGAGACAATAACCTCCCTCAACTGACTGACCACACTCTTCTTAATGCACCCCAGGATGTCATTGGCCTTCTTGGCTGTGAGAGCACATCGCTGGCTCATGGTCAGCCTGCTGTCCACCAGGATCCCCAGGTCTCATTTACACCGAACTGCTCTCCACCATCCTGTACTGATACATAGAGTTGTTCTTCCCCACATGCAGTACTCTTGTCCTAGTTGAATTTCCTTAAGTTTCTCCCCATCCAAGTTTCCAGCCTGTCCAAGTCACTCTGAATGGCAGCACAGCCTTGTGGTGTGTCAGCCACTCCTCCCAGCTTTGTATCATCAGCAAACCTGCTGAGAGTACACTCTGTCCCTTCATCCAGGTCACTCATAAGTACATTGAACAGGTCTGGACCCAGTACCGACTGCTGAGGAACACCACTAGATATGGACCTCCAACTAGACTCTGCCCCACTGACCACAACACACTGACTTCTGCCCTTCAGCCAGTTCCCAATCTACCTTATTATCCAATTATCCAATCCATACTTCTTAAGTTTGGCTGTGAGGATGCCATGGGAGACGGTGTCAAAAACCTTGCTGACATCAAGGTAGACCACATCCACTGCTCTCCTCTCATCTATCCATGCAGTTATGCCATTGTACAAGGTTATCAGACATGTGAGGTTCTTACTTTACAACTTAAGTGAGTTCAACAGATTTCACTTACACATTTGAGAATAAAGTCAGACTTAAGTTGGTCATTAACACAATAGGAATGCACTAATACTGTCATTAACATTATTTAAGAATGTAATTATAAGCAATCTTTAACACCATTTAAAAAATTTTACTGCCTCGAGATCAAAAAGGGTTTTTTTTCCTTAGAAGTCAAAATTCATTCTCTGCTGACTGAGAAACTGTGAGGAAACACTTTATGACTTTATGAAGGATGCTTTTGAAATACCTAAGCACATCCCAGCTCAGAAACTAACAGTTAGCACAGCAGCTCCTTTAAAACAGAATCCCACATGACCTGATGGCACAATTTATTTTTAAAAACATTTATGCAATGTTCTTGATATGATTTTGCAAGCTACCGAAAACAAAATTGTGATGTTGATGTTCTTCAACAGAACACCAGCTTGATCAACACCAAGAAGAAGCTGGAAACAGATATTTCCCAAATTCAGAGTGAAATGGAGGACACAATCCAGGAAGCCCGCAATGCTGAAGAGAAAGCCAAGAAGGCCATCACAGATGTGAGTCGGGGACTCATTGCACTGCTCATGGTGGTTGTGTTCTTCCCCAAAATATCTCCAGCACCAATATGGCTTTGACCCTTTGCTCTCTTCAGGCGGCCATGATGGCAGAAGAGCTGAAGAAGGAGCAGGACACCAGTGCTCACCTGGAGAGGATGAAGAAGAACCTGGACCAGACAGTGAAGGACCTGCAGCACCGTCTGGATGAGGCTGAGCAGTTGGCTCTGAAGGGAGGCAAGAAGCAAATCCAGAAGCTGGAGGCCAGAGTGCGTAGGGCTGGTATTTGTGCACACGTAAGCAAGTCCTTTGGAGAGATACCAGGGAAGCTCCAAAGCTGGGCTTGTCATTGCAGGTGCGGGAGCTGGAAGGGGAGGTTGATACTGAGCAGAAGCGCAGCGCTGAAGCTGTGAAGGGTGTGCGCAAGTACGAGAGAAGGGTGAAGGAGCTGACCTACCAGGTAAGGCAGGAGGCTTATTTGTGTTGGCTTCCAGGAAGACAAAATGTTGGCACATTGCCTTCCAGAGGGATTTCTTTCTATGCCCTGACTGTTCTGTCAATGACACCATTAACAGGATTTTTACCTCTGTCCTTCTGAATAGCAATGCTTCGTAAGGAATGTTACTGCCTCTGTTTCACATTTATGAAATATAGTGAAGAAGCAAACAAAAGTTTCTATTATTTGCCATTCTTTGTAGTCTGAGGAGGACCGGAAGAATGTTCTCAGGCTCCAAGATCTAGTAGACAAGCTGCAAATGAAAGTGAAGTCCTACAAGAGGCAAGCTGAGGAGGCTGTAAGTACCACCCTGACCAAGGTGTGATGGAATTCTGTGTTGCTCTTTTCTTCTGTCCAATTTTTTGAAACGTTGACTGTTTTGAAGCGTTTGCTGCTCGAAGACAATGGGAAATGTAAGAGTAAGAATTACCAGTCCTGAGAGGAACTATACTTCCCCAGCTCTTTTTTTCTCTAAGCCTCATTACGCACCTCTGTTTCTTCTTTCCTACACTACTCTGAGCGTCAGAAGCAGCTGCTAATCTGTTCAGTACTCTGCCATGAACTCTGCCTAGACTGTACTGTGTGTAATGTTGCCATGGCCCTTTAGACACTCTGATATTCTTTTCTCTTCTGGCACACTTGAGCAGCTTATTACCTTGGTTTTGAACCTGCTCTGCTTGTCCAGCTTTGGCATTTAAATGTTTGTTCGCCCAGTTTTCAGATGTTAAATGTCCACACAATGTGCCATGTTTTCACATCTCACTCTCCCCGCACAGGAGGAGCTGTCCAATGTCAACCTCTCCAAGTTCCGCAAGATCCAGCATGAGCTGGAGGAAGCCGAGGAGCGGGCTGACATTGCAGAGTCGCAGGTCAACAAGCTCCGAGTGAAAAGCCGGGAGTTTCATAAGAAGATAGAAGAGGAGGAATGAGGATCCCAAGAATAAGATGTGACTTGAGGCACACATAAGATGTAAATCTCTGTGCTGCTTTGTTCTGTAATTATAATTTATGTCTAGGTAATAAAGTAGAGACCTCTGCATATGAACAGTGATTAGCATGCTTTATTTATTTATTCTAGCATTGATTACTTTTGAAGTTCATATACATAGTTCATGTTCATGCTTAAATGTATATTAAACAACAATACATTTTTACACTTACATTTTTAAGAATGCATGAGGAAAAATAGCAATTATATGGATTTGCTATTAATCTTGCAGTGAGAAGTATAAATTTATTTGGTAGACTAAGACTACATTCTTTCCACTTATTTTGATGAATTCTTAGGAAAAAAAAGGAAAAGAAAACAAAAGGAGATTGCTGTAGCATTTTTTGAAATAACTATATACTATTTTTATTAAATGAAAAATGTTGCTTATTTGGTTAGGCTTAAGGATGTGAGAGGGACCTTGACAGGTTCAAGAGGTGGGACTGTGCCAACATTATCAAGTTCAACAAGGCCAAGTGCAAGGTCCTGCACCTGAGTTGGGGCAATCCCAAGCACAAATACAGGCTGGACAGAGAATGTATTGAGAACAGCCTTGAGGAAAAGGACTTGGGGGTGCCGGTTGATGAGAATCACAGAATCACAGAATTGCTTGGTTGGAAAAGACCTCTGAGATCATCATGTCCAACCGTTCCTGTCTACCCCCTAAACCATATCCTTAAGTACCTCATCTACCCGCTCTTTAAATACATCCAGGGATGGTGACTCAACATGAGGCAACAATGTGCACTTGTAGCTCAAAAAGCCAATTTTATCTTGGGCTACATCAGAAGAAGTGTGGCCAGCTTGTCAAGGGAGGTGATTCTGCCCCTCTACTCTGCTCTTCTGAGACCCTACCTGCAGTACTGTGTCCAGTTTTGGAGTTCTCAACAAGAGAAGGCCATGGAGCTGCTGGAGCGGATCCCAAGGAGGGCCATGTAGATGATCAGAGGGCTGGACCACCTCCCCTATGAAGACAGGCTGAGAGAGTTGGGGCGTTTTAGCCTCGAGAAGAGAAGATCCAGGGAGAATTTACAGCAGCATTTCCTTCCCTCAAGAGGGCTACAAGAAAGTTTGGGAGGAACTTTATACAAGGGCATATAGTGATAGGACAAGGGCTAATGGATAGATTTAGATTAGACATTAGGAAAAAAATTATTCACTATGAGGGTGGTGAGGCACTGGCACAGGTTGCCCAGGGAAGTTGTGGATGCCCCCTCCCTGGAAGTGTTGGATGTGGCTTTGAGCAGTCTGGCCTAGTTGGAGTGGTCTCTGCGGATGGCAAGGGCATTGGAACTAGATCATCTTTAAGGTACCTTCCAACCCAAAACATTCTATGATTCTATGAAGTTCAGATTGGACATAAGAAAAGGCTTTTCACTGAGAGATTTGTTGCTTATTGGAACAGGCTCCACAGGGAAGTGGTCACAGCACCAAGCCTGTCAGAGTTTAATGAGCATCTGGACCACACTCTTAGCCATATAGCTTTGTAGTCCTGGGAGGAGCAGGGATTTTTACTGGATCCTAATAGGTCTCTTCCAACTTGAGACATTCTATGATTCTACGACTGACAGTGTTGTTCACCTCATGGTTGAGGAATCACACTGATCATTTTCAGGAACATCACTGACTCAAAAACTGATGGTAAAGACAGAGAAAAGACAACCCAGTTGGGGTACTGAAGGATATGATAAGTGAAAAGTAAGCTGGAAGATGACAAGAGCCAACACCGGCAGATTTCTGCATTGCAACAGAAATTTTCTAAAGGGGCCAAAAAATCTCTCTCCTCCTAGTGAAGAATGCGCCCTCACCC
>NW_010171015.1:12854-14058 GCF_000695765.1 Mesitornis unicolor | reverse complement strand
CCTATGTGCATGGCCTCCTGCTAATTGATCACTTCTCAACATAGGCCAAGTCCTGCCCTACTTCATATATACTCCTAGGCAATTCCAGACATAGTTCAAGGAATCTCATGTAAAGGCCTAAGAAAAACAATCCTTTCTTCAATATATTACATCATAGTAATGTCTTGTAATGCTGAACGGTAAAGTTGGACAGAAGCACAGCTGGATGGCCATCTTACTGGGACAAATGAGTGAGGACTATTGAATATATGTAGTGTATATCTCACATCTAGTAGTGTACCTGTACCACCAAGGCAGGAAAAAGGTGTCTTGGGCTGTTCCATTGTAAGAGGCAATCACCATAGCTTAACAACAAAACAGGATAGAATAAATCAGACAATCATGATGGCAATGGGTTTTGGCAGTCTTAGAAGAATGTGTCAGAGGAGGAAAGTACCAAGGGGGATTCCTAGGAGCACATCCGTTCCCTGAATTGTCTCTACAAGCAGAATAGTCACTTTAAGGAGAGCTCTGCTCAGGCTAGATGTTTGAAAGTCTCCTGCTCTCACAAACCAATATTTTTACTCTGAAATATTCTGTGCTATCCAAAATACAGGGGACCAGCAGAAACTGGATTCTCTGAAGAAGAATGTAAGGGACATTGTGACTATGACTGGAGGCTCTTTCTACCATGCACCGTGTGGGAACACAGCAGAGCCATGCTGAATAAAGCAGTGATACTTGTCACAGCCTCTGGGTTCAGATTCCTTTCACTACATGGAAGACTCACTCAGTAAATAAGGGGCAGAAAACACAGGATGGTTTTTCTCAAATCTCTCATTTGTTTTTCAACCTGCATTGCCATTTATCTCACAAGCTCCTTAGAGGACTGAAGGATGTCCTAGAATTGGTATACATTTGATGTAGCCACCACAGTATATTAAATCTATTTTATAATTTTAATCAAGCCCTAGCTTATCTTCCTAGGAGTCTTTACTCTCTCTCTGTGTACAGAAAAAGCCTATTGCAGGGCCATCCAAGAATGGGCCTAGGAAACAGTGGTTTTACCAGTGTCCAGATCCATAGCATACTTATAGCTGCCTCTTTATAAGAGTGACATGGCAGTGACTGTTACTTTTGATCATTCACTTCTAGATGAATATGCCAGACAAGGAAGCTGGTCCACTCTGTCAGATGCAGTGCCATTATCTTATCACAGTGGTCC
>NW_010171015.1:12108-12823 GCF_000695765.1 Mesitornis unicolor | reverse complement strand
TCCCTGCCTACGCGACAAGCTCCAGGGCAGGGAAGCCTCCAGTCTGGGCAGATGCTAAAAAAAATTTAGTTCTTTTCCCTGAATGATTAAGGCAAAACCTTGATATGAAATGGAAAGAGTCTATGTTACCACAACTTGACAGCTAAGACTATGTATTGGGTTTTCTGTGAGGGGTTTTTGGTTGTGTCTTTGGTAATGAGGGAAGGGCTATGGATATAGCTCTTTAAGAAGCCACCTGAAAAGCTCCCCCTTATCCTTTGTCAGACCCACCTCTGACCAGGGCCAAGCCAATCAATGCCCCTGCAAATTCAAGTATTTAAGGGGCGTGCAGGGCATGTTTTCTCTCTCTCTGGCACCGGCCCCAGATCAGCACTGCCCCAGGTGCGGGTGGCATGGCCCTGGCTCTGTCCGGCCGGCCCAACCCCAACTTAAGCTTAAGCCTGCTGCAGTTTCATCCCAAAAGAGACACAGAGAGCCAGGAACTCTTCAGAACCATCAGAAGAGACCTGAAGCGGAGTGGGGCCTGAGGAGAACAACTTTGAAGAACACCAAGGTCAGTTGAAGGAAAGAAAAGGGGGGGAGGGGGGAGGAGGAGGAGGAGGACACAGAGCCCAGGTTCCCCTTTTGCAACCTGTGGCGAGAGCCGGGTTGGCTGGCCTGCAGCCCAGAGTTCGCCGGTGGGGCCGGGGCCCATGAGGACGGGGGCACGCCATGA
>NW_010171015.1:11309-11905 GCF_000695765.1 Mesitornis unicolor | reverse complement strand
GCGGGGAGAGAGGCTGGGCAGAGTCCTCCCAGGTCTGAGGACCACATGGCACAAACCGACTGCAACCCCCACTCCCATCCCCTTGAGCCTCAGGGCATGGGGCAGGTGGAGGTGAAGAAATTGGGAACAAAGCTGAGACCAGAAAGAAGGGCGGGGTGGGAGGAAGATGTTTTGACTTTAAGATCTGGTTGTATCTCCCATTGTTCTACTCTGATGTTGGTAAAATATTAAAATTGTTTTGTTTTTATTCCTTATATTGAGTCTGTCATCTGCCTGTGACTTTTTTAAGTGGTGAGAAGCCCTCCTAGTCCTTATTTTGACTAGCCCCTTTTTGGGGCATTGTGGTGCTCAGTTACATAGTAGGCCTAGACCATGACAGGCTAGCACTGTGGCCAGATGTGCCATGCTGTAAGAAACATTAGGCTTCCAGCTATTCACAAGGACACAGGTGGTGAGGAGGTGATGCATTCATTGCCCTTATAGCAGGTAGAGGGTGCTGCACTATCCCAAGATCGTCTATGAGCAAATTGAGCTGACCCTTTATTCAGCCCATGGTCCCACTTCTAGCCTTGGGACTAGTGACTCTGCCTTTTCTA
>NW_010171015.1:0-11274 GCF_000695765.1 Mesitornis unicolor | reverse complement strand
CCCTTCCTCTCCTCACCCCTTCTGCTCGCCTTCCTCTGTTTACAGGCTAACTCTCTTGCCTGTTTATTGTCATTCACAATGTATTGGGCCTGTTAATTCTTCTAAAAACAGATTATTAGCCCAGAACATAATATTTTGTATTCAGCAGAAGAAGACATTCAATGTTTTTGTGTTGATTGCAAATGTAACATGAGATAAAGTACAGCATTCATTGTATAAGGTGTTTAACTGCTGATCATGCTCTACAGATGGGTAATTAGATGGTTTGGGAATACTTTCAATGTGTATAAGGGCCCTGGTAAATTAGAAGTGAGGCTGCATAGAGACTCCTGTTACTCCTAAATAAACTTGGTTTTGCCAAACTATTTTTGAGTGTGAGATTGACTTGATTGGTATTTTTGGCATATGTGACAAACTTTAGCAGCTACTTCAAATTTGGTGTTTATTTAAAGCAAGTGTTAAACATCTTTGGCCATCTTGCCAGAATTGCCAGTCCCTACCTGACCTTCATATGCCCTTTTTGGATATCTTTTCTAATACTCTAGCCAGCCTTCAAGTGCTTTTTCAGCCTCAATCACCCTGTTCTCTGCCCCTAATGCCTGGTACCCAACGCTTGCCTGAGCTCTGGCCTGGTCTCCTCTCTCACAGCACAGCTTCAGGCAGGACAAGAGCCTCATCAGCTAGCTCAGGGCCCTGTCTGAAATGGGGGGCTTGTAGTTTAGGCCTAGGGTCTAGATAAAACCTAGCAATCACGTAACCAAGAAATTGAATAGCTTCTAGAAATTAATGGGAAACTGAGGTTAGCAGGCATGTAACTAACTAACAATAGGGTATTGTATAAGGGAAATGAAATAAAGAGAAATAGAAGCGGAAGCAGCCTAAAAACCAGATAAAACCAACTCTGTGACTTGGAGAAGTTCCAGGAGCATGTGCCAAAAGAAGGTTATGGCAGGTCAACCTGATGAAGACTACTTACTTCATCCCTGATACCCCAGCCCACCACCACCAGGAAGCACAGCCCAGGCGTGACTGGGAGGAGAAGAAGGTGGAGCACACGCAAAGGACTTCTTGGAAAAGGACCACCTTTTCGGGGAAAGGTTATGAATATGTACAAGTGCTTAATGAATAGGTAATATGTTACTGTATAAAATCAAGGGAAATTGCTGTTTTAGGTGCGCACGTCTGCAGAGGAGTGATCTCCCATGCGCCAAGCGTGGAATAAACATACCTAATATACAGCCTTATAGGTTGTGGAGTCTTCTTTCCACGAGTCATGTCAATGTCAGGTCTGTCCTTGTGGCAGTGCTGCATGGCAGCATGGATGCTGGTCACACTGCTGGAGCCCCACACACTGTCAACACTGAAGCCCCTGCGATCTTCTGCTTAGATGTGGTGTCCATCCAAGTTGTCTGCAACCTCTGCATTAGGGCAGCAGGATGAGGAGCATGGGGTGAGCCTGTTAGAGGTAAGGGGTGAAGAAGGATATTGTGGCATGATGGTTTAGTCCTTTCTGTTACCAGTCAGAAATTACATTGCTTACGTAGTACAGGTTATGATAGATAGGAAAGTATCAATTATATTAATAGACACCTAGACAACTTCTGGAGTATATCTAAAATGGGAAATAATGTATTTTAACCTCTATATGCATTTATTTTTTTTTCTGAAATGTATCATATATAAGCTAGTCTTTATACCCTTTCAGTGTGTAGTGGTTTGTTAAGTGCACATTCAGCAGCAATCAGTTGTACTTGATCTGTGGCTGACATTTATCAGGGATTACAATTTATCATTGTTGACTTCTTGGAAAGCTGTATTTTTAGCCCAAACTGAACACGGTATAAATACAAAGCATGAACTAGTTATAATACAAAGGATAAATTTTTATTGGCATAGTTTTTGCCATTTTGTTCATGTTGTGGTTTAGGCCCAGTGCATAACTGAGCAGCACAATGCCCCCCCCAAAAAAAGAAGGGGTTAGTCAAAATAACGACTGGGAAGGCTTCTCACCACTTAAAAAGGTCACAGGCAGAAGATACTCATCATAAGGAGGAAAAAACAAAAAGGAAACAATTTTAATTTGTTACCAACATCAGAGTAGAACAATGGGAGATACAACCAGATCTTAAAGTCAAAACACCTTCCACCCACCCCTCCCTTCTTCCTGGGCTCAGCTTTTGTTCCCTGTTTCTTCACCTCCCTCATCCCCCCACCCTTTGCCTTGAGGCGCAGAGGGATGGGAGTGGGGGTTGCAGTCGGTTTGTGCCATGTGGTCCTTTAGTGGACAGGGAGCACTCCACCCAGCCTCTCTCTGCTTCCAAGTGGCACCCTTTCCACAGGAGAAAAAGTCCTCAAAAGTTCAATACGGGTCTGCCCACAGCTGCAGTTTCCCTCATGCACAAAACTGCTTCAGCCCAAGTCCACAGAGCTCCAATCTGGGTCTGCCCATGGTCACAGTTCCCTCACACACAAACTGTGCCAGCACACAGTGCCCGGAGTCACAGCTTCTTCAGGGGCAGCCCCTGCTCATGTGGGCCAGCCCCACCGGTGAACTCTATGGGCTGCAGGCAGTCGACCTGGCTCTCGTCACAGGTTGCAAAAGGGGAACCTGGGCTCTGCATTCTCCTCCCCCTCCCTCTCCTTTTCTTTCCTTCAACTGACCTTGGTGTTCTTCAAAGTTGTTCTCCTCAGGCCCCACTCTTTTGTCTGCTTTTGTCCGGTTCTGAAGAGATCCTGTCTCTCTCTCTCTTTTGGGATGAAGCTGCAGCAGGCTTAAGCTTAAGTTGGGGTTGGGCCGGCCGGACAGGGCCAGGGCCATGCCACCCGCACCTGGGGCAGTGCTGATCTGGGGCCGGTGCCAGAGAGAGAGAAAACATGCCCTGCACGCCCCTTAAATACTTGAATTTGCAGGGGCGTTGATTGGCTTGGCCCTGGTCAGAGGTGGGTCTGACAAAGGATAAGGGGGAGCTTTTCAGGTGGCTTCTTAAAGGGCCATCTCCATAGCCCTTCCCCCATTACCAAAGACACAACCAAAAACCCCTCACAGAAAACCCAATGAAGCTCAATAAATAAAACCTTTCCTTTATAAGTGCCTCAAACATTATCCTTTTGAAGAAGTGATCACCTTTCAACAGTTCTCAGAGGTGGCTGAAGAGGCTGCTCAGCATTCCCCTTTCACTTCGGCCTCTTGAGAAGGATTTATAGGTTCCTCTGTGCTCAGACAATTCAGACAACTGCTGCTTCCCCTTTCTTAGGCAGCGGTGCAGCAATTATAACTTCAGTAACTGTCGCCAGTGTGGGCACTCTCAGAATAAGGAAGGGGGGAAAATGAGCAGGAACTGGCCACAAGAAGAGAGGAATTTCAGTGATGGACAGATGTGCAGTACTAGGTTTGGGTTTGTTACTTGTGTAGATGAGATTCAATTCCAAACTCAAATATCTACATTTGGTCATCTTTATGCCTAAATGAATATGCAGGTGAGTGAGATGAATGTCTAAACTCCCATTGTAGACACTACTGTTAGAGCCAAGCAAATGTTTCGGTTCACTCAAAGGTAGGCAACCACATTAGGACAACTGAATCATTCTGCAGGCTCTATTAGCTCAAGCTCCATCAGTGATAACAGGATCTCAGACTCCTAGCTCATAGGTATGAGAGCATCTTTGCATATAGTTTGGTGTGAAGGGTTGTTGTTGATGGAAGACTTGTGCGAATGAGGAGTGGTATACAGTAGGAGGGCTATACTTGTGTAGGAAGTAGGGAGGGAGTTGCAGTGGATTGGGTAAAGAAGGGAAATCCCTGATAGAAAGTCATAGCTGGCAAAAAAATTGCTAAAATGCCTTTTGTGAAAGGCTGGTTTTGTCCTGTTTGATTGAAACAAAACCATTCTATTAAAACGAAAGATTTCCTGACATTTTGGAGGAGGAAAAAACTGCACTTTTTATGAACTGCCATAATTTTTTTGTATTATTTTTTCTTTTACTAGCAAAGGTAACAAAATAAATTCTATACAAGGCTTAATCTCCCAGACACACATTCACACACATGCAAGCACACTCACACATTTTTTCTTGACCTCCAGCCTTCACTTCTCTGTATTTCTCCAAGTTTTTCCAATCCAGAAAGTCACTGTTATGGTTTAAGGGTTAACTTTTAACAGGGTTAAAAGGTGGTGTCTGTAGGACCCTGGGGGTCAAAGATCAGTCCTGTTCCCTCCTCTTTCCCGCCACAGTCTATAGAAAACCGAGGAGGCCTGAGGTTTTTGTGGGTTTTTCCTGGTTTCCTGGGCTGCTTCCTGTTGCATCTGGGGGTGGCTGGACCTACCTCCATGTGCTTGGCAGCATCCACCACCACCCACTTCCCGACACCACTGCAGTCCCTGGTGACAGTCACAGTGGTCACAGTGGCCACGAGGCACTGCTCGGACACTTCCACTCAGGACTGCTGGGATTGGGTTTTGTATATAGTTAAATATCCTTTGTCCCTTTTTAATTCTCTTTTCCTTTCCCCTGTTGTTTTTCATTAAACTGGTTACAGTCTTAACTTCCAACCTTGTGCGAAGCATCTTTTTCTCTATTCTGTTTTTTTAATCCTCCTCCTGGGAGGGTAGGGGACAACAGAGAGAAAATCCTGCTCCCTGAGCCTTAAACGGAGACAGTCACAGTTTTAGTTTTTACTTGACAGATACAGTTTTTTCCAAATTGTGAAAATTTTGCTCTTAAAAATGGCAAAAAGGAAAAAGTAAAAGCAAAAATACAGACAGACAGAAAACCAATAACCACACTGTATTCTGTTATACTGACTTGCAACATAAATGCAAACAAGAGTAAGGGAAAAATATAAGTAAAAATGGACAAAGTAATATGTTACAGGTTGTGGACATTTTCAATTTTAATGTAATTTTGAAAAATAATTTGAAAAATTTGAATTATTTGAAAAATTTGAAAAAGTTCTTTTGAGTCTTCAAAAGTTAGGGATAATTCTTTTTCTACTGGAAAAATTACTGCAAATAAAGGCTTCTAGCCAGCTGTCAGCTTTATGCTAGTATGACCATGGGAAAATCATTAGTTTTGGGGTTTTTTGGAGCCATTTTTAATCCAGATCAAAACTGCATGCAGTAGCAAAATGAGATAACATACAGAGTCACCGAAATATCTGAAATCCACAATCAATTCCAGTTCTCAAACAATAGAATTGCATTAAAGACATGAAATAAATGCTGTTTTATACTCAGGTGAGGATACAGCTGTTTGTGTTAAACCACAGGCCTCAGTCCTATTCTTCAGTGTGAATATACTCCAAATGTGCAGCTGACTTCGGACAATTTCTTCCCCACTCCCAGGATTATAGTGCCACCACAGAGACACAGTCGGATGAGAGAAGAGGAGGAAGGACTTTCCTCACTTTCTTATCCAAAAGATAAGATATCCTCTGAGTAGGTGATGTTAAGAAGGAGTGGAGCACAACAGGTGCTGTAAGTAGGGAGTCATGCTGTGGGATCAGGTGAAGCTGCTGAGATGGGATTCAGTTCAGAAGGCCTTGTTTGTCATAGGAACTCTAATTTGGAAAGTGAAGATCAACACATGGAAAAACAATTAAGATCTGTTGCATGGGGATGAAATAGTTTCCCAATAAAGCAAGAGGTTCCACTGTCCTCTTCATCACTCCACTCCTTGTGCTGTTGCAGAACATGTGTAACCCCTTCCTTAATTTGGGTGGGGAACATCCCAGAGATCACTACAGCAGATTGTCTTTTTTCACATACTAGCACGGAGTTCGGCTCCTTCTAACAATAACTACCTCTTTTCCAGACTAGCATAGGACATATCTTTCTCTCCTAGGTAATATGAATTTACTAATCCTTCCCTCCATCTACTACACTTACCATACAAAAGCAGTGCTGAACGACCTCCCTATCTTGAGACAGCACGTATTTCTCCTGCTTCTAGTGGGATACGTGTCTTAATTTCAGTACAATGATTCCATAATCCTGTTCATGTGATTTTTTAAAATCCTTCAGCCCCAGAAGAAAGAGTTGGATTTATATGCATTTCCTCTGGCATCTAACTTGGTGACTTCAGTCTTAGAGGATTCTGTCTTCACCCTAGACTTAACTTGTTTTGCCCTGTTATTGGTCCTTGTGTCCATGGTGACTTGCTGTTATCTTCTTGGAATCACACCCTTGTATACTTCCTCATTCTTAATCACATATCCTTCCTTATCACTACCTCCAAATTCATCCTTCCCTCTTCTCTTGCTTTGACTTTAGTCCATTTTACTGCTTGGTCATTCATTCCTTGATTGTCACTCTTGCAATTTCTGTTCCTATTCAGATGCTTCCTCCTGAATCAGGATTTCTTTCCTCTAACAATGACCTTACATTTCTGAAGGACCCTTCATGCTTTTCCACATAGCAGACACAGAGCATCTGCAGCATGCGGGAGACTGCTTTCACCTCTCCATCCCTACATGTCTTCTATTGCAATACACAGGCTGTTGCTCTTCACTTTCTTTGCTTGAGTCAGCAACCGATGGATTACAGTACCAATGTAGCCCCTTTCATCTCCTTTAGCACACCCCTTCTCAGGCTCTCTTGTCAAATTATTTATAGGAGATTGATTCACAGACCTGTTATGTCTAATTATATCCATTCACTTCTAATATGAATGGCAATTCTGCTAGGAGTTAAGATTGCCAAAAATGTTTTGACCTAAGAAAGAGGAGGCGGTAGCTACATATGCAGATCAGACCCTATAAAAGTACCCTGGGATCAGTGCATCTTGTCCTTCCTCAGAAACCTCTAAGGTAAGAGTGTCAGGGGCTTTGGACTGGGAAAGTGGGGGATGAAGTGAAACTGGCCCTGCATTCCACGAGCACCAGCGCATTCCTACAGATGCTCACATTCATTAGATGGGAGACTGCCAGTGTCAGCTGGGATTTTCAGTCTGCTTTCAAAGCATCCATATGTTTTCTGACTATAAATTTCTCTGGAATTCTGTGCAGCAGTGAGAAGAAAATTGCTAATTCTGTTTTACAGTACTGACCAGCTTCCAGTCTCCAAGCCATTCATCTTGTCTCACAAAAGGTAAGATCTTGATTTATTCATTCTTTAGAGACAGATAGAGATGCTTTAAGGTAAGACTTATACACAGCACAGATTGTGCTGGCAATCACGGTGTTCCTTATATTTATGTTGATTCTATAAATACAGTATAAGAATTGGGCTGGATTGCACAGATCTTTGCCACAGGATTCTCAAAGGCAGTTGCCTTAAAATTACTGATTGCTGCTGCATTGCCTACATTCTCTCTACAATTCTTCTATAGAGAGCAGTTTCCTACATTAATAGACTTTGGGTCCTAAGCTTAGGAGAAACTGTCCTAAGAAGAAAAAAAAAACCATCAGGAAGTAGTTTGCAATTACTTGTCCATAAATTAAATACATTCTTGAAGCAAACTTTTTTTTTTCATTTACCTCAAACATTAAGGGTCACTGGCTCTAGCTGTGAAGCAACATGATAAGACATATGGGGTTTTGTTTGTTTGTTTGTTTTTTCACAGGGAAGCTTGGGGGATGGGGTTAGACTGTTGTGTATCAAAGTACCAAAGTGCTAAAAGCTTCCTTGTGTCTATGACAATATTGCACAGTTGGATAAAATTATTTTAGTAAATAGTAATAATCACATGGAAATGAAGAAAGGATTATGTTAGATAACTAAAAAAAGAGAGATGGAACAGCAACTAAATTTATTTTTTAGAAAAGGTTTTTAAAACAAAGTTTAAATATTTGCACCCATGAAAATTAACTATTCATATTTCATTTTTACATTAATTTATATTAATTTTGTCAAATATTGTTACTAGACTGTATCCCACAAAATTATAAAATGTCAACAAGCTGTCATGTGTAAAGAATATAACTAGCATGCTTTGAATAAGTGGAGGAGAGTTAGCATGTCATTGACTTCAAGAAAAAATGATATAAAAGAGTAAAAAAGTCATCAAATACTTTAAAAAGGCAATATACCAACATATTACATACATATCATATGCTAACATAATGTATACTAACGCACTATATATACTACACATTGTAATAATACCATAAATATAAATTGTAATAATAGTATAAATTATCTATACAAAATATAGTATATACGCAATATAAATAATATACAATAATATATGGTAATATTTACTAACATAAATCTACCAACACAGTATGTACTAATATATATAATATGCTGATATTATTCCTGTAACAAGTCTTGTAAGAAAATGTGAGTTATTATAGACAATGATAAAACTGCTGGTGAAAGACTGGGTCCATTATACAATCTTATGTAATTATTTTGTGACATGGTTTCATTTGATTAATAACACTTTAATGAAGTGGAAAAGCATGTAGTTAGAAACAAAACCATCAGTCAGAAGATTGTAGCCATGCATCTGACTTGTTGACATTAAGTTTGTATTACGAATTCTGTCTTTGCTGTCTAAGAAGGCTAAACAATTTTTTTCGCATGTAAGTAGTGGAATACTGAGTGAGTGAGCTTTATGATGTGGAAGAATACTGTGATCTTTATTAAAATATTATTTCTGTTACGCTGGCCATAGTGCAACAGTGAAGTTAAATAGTAAAAGGTTTACAAAAAAGTCTAAAAAATGTTCTAAGTTCAGAATATCTTTCGTGCAATCAAAGTGAAACCGTTTCTCAAGGAAAAGTTAAGCAACTATTTTACTTGCACCTGGAGGTCTGCCATAGGTGAAAGTATTGATAGATGAATTAGCCGCTTAATTTGTTCAGAAAAGCTACTCAAAATCAAAACTGTAGGTGATGAACCTAGATGAAATAAGGCTAAAAAAAAAGAAAGGATAAATTTGGAACAGTACTAATTTTAAATATCTAAATTCCAATATCTAAACATATCTAAATTCCAACTTCACAACTGCATGAAACTTTTCAGTCAAGACAGTTGTTTGACAATAATAAACAGTGTTACTGATTTTCTTTTTTTAAATAGTAATGAATAAATGCAAAATTACTGATTTTCTGTTATTAAAAAGATCAAAGAGGAGAATATTGACTTTGTTAGCAGCTGGATCTGTGGAATAATTGAAATGTTTGACAATTTGGGCTGTTTTATCCCAAGGGAATGTCTTTAATGAGAAGTGCTAATAATATTTTCTCCTTGCACAGTTTACTGTGCCTCTTCTAGTGTTTTATTGTAAACAAATCTCATAGTCTGAAAGGTGATTAAAAAAAAAATCACGCAAGACAGCTTTCACAATTCCAGAACTGGGAATACTAGTGAGTGCAGTGTTTAGAACCGTGGAAAGGATCTGTTTATCCTGTTAATTCAAAAAGTTTAAACAAACAGACAAACAAACATAAAATAGAAAGCATATCTCTGTAAATTGAATAGTTCCGTAGGCCTAGAGATCTGACTATATAGGACAGAAATAAAGGAAAGAAAATTATAGAACAGAGCTCTGAATTAGCAGAAAAGTGAGACTGTATTCAATGAGTTGACACATATAGCAGAGCACCATCTAAACCACTATGCTGTAGGAGTGTTCCTTTGCACAGTATTGTAATGTATTTTTTACTCTCTCAGATACTTGCGGCATTACCCCGATTAAACTACAGCCATGTCGTCAGACGCTGAGATGGCCATCTTTGGCGAGGCAGCTCCCTACCTCCGAAAGCCAGAAAAGGAGAGAATTGAGGCCCAGAACAAGCCTTTCGATGCCAAGTCATCCGTCTTTGTGGTACATGCGAAGGAATCCTATGTGAAAAGCACAGTTCAAAGCAGAGAAGCAGGAAAGGTTACCGTCAAGACTGAAGGTGGAGAAGTGAGTAAAATAAAATTCAAGACTTGAGAATACAATTAAATCCTTCTGTGGACTTTTAGATGCAAATACATATCTTTCTTTTCTTTGACAGACTCTTACCGTGAAGGATGATCAAATCTTCTCCATGAACCCTCCCAAGTATGATAAAATTGAGGACATGGCTATGATGACCCACCTCCATGAACCTGCTGTGCTGTATAACCTCAAAGAGCGTTATGCAGCCTGGATGATCTATGTAAGTACCAGCAGAAAGAACTGATTCCTGATTTTCAGGAGTTCAAGACATCTTTCAGTCTTTCTGAAGAGCTTCTTCATTTCCTGCTTTCTTATTTCCTCATTTTCTATTTCTTCTTTCTTTATTGCTTGAGTTTTCCTCTTACTGTCTACATACTGTCCCTCTTCTTCCCCTTTTTACCTTTACTTTTCATGTGCTATATCTCACCCATTCTCTGATAGGTCAGTCCTCCACTTTATATTCTGTCATTACCCTGGTCTCCCCAGAACATCATTCACCTCTGCCCTATCTGCAGCTCTCCTCAGGTCTCCAAAATCAGCACCCTATTCCCCTTCTTTACAGACTTACTCGGGTCTCTTCTGCGTCACTGTCAACCCCTACAAGTGGCTGCCAGTGTACAACCCAGAGGTGGTGTTGGCCTACCGAGGCAAGAAGCGCCAGGAGGCCCCTCCACACATCTTCTCCATCTCTGACAATGCCTATCAGTTCATGCTGACTGGTGAGTGTTTGACTTTCCTCACAGTAATCTAAACCAAAAACCCACAGTGATCTCACTGGAGCATGTGACAAGCCAGCTAAAAGTACCATTTGACTGAGAACTTAATTGTGTTATTCAGGAATTAATTTAAAGTGAAACTGACCCAGAAGCATGCATGGACTCAGGACTGTGCATTAATTGCAGTTAATTGTATGAAATTCGACACTTTCCTATTGCAGAAATACTACTTTTCTTTGTTATATTTTTCTACTGATGGGACAGAAGGAATATTTATTCCATATGATCCTTTACTTTGAATACAGATAGGCAGTTTGATAAGATTTCTTGATGAGAACTGTGTGAGGGACAAGTGAGAATACAGCTTGTGTGAAGACCAGATGCTTCTGACAGTTCTGTGCATCCATTTTGGATTACTCTTACAATTGTTAGGACCTGGAAAAGAATCAGGTAGTCTCGGACTACTTGGACCACTACTCTTGGACTTGGGAGAAACCCCAACTTCCATTTGCAGCTTTACTTCTCAATCAGCTTAGTGCTTCTGAGAACAACAGCTAACACTACTTTTCATTCTGCCTCTTTCACAGATCGTGAGAACCAGTCGGTCCTGATCACGTATGTACACACCCTACACAAGTCACTTGTGGGGCTATCTGGTGCCAAGGGACCTCCTGCCTGACCACACATT
>NW_010171014.1:25328-53949 GCF_000695765.1 Mesitornis unicolor | reverse complement strand
CACTGCAGAACACTTTCTTATGGATGAAAAATTCCGTCCCATCAAACTAACCACAGCAAAGAAAATTGGTAAAGAAAGTGATGAAGTTGAGTACTGTTCTTTACACCATCTTTGATTTTTGAAAGCTACTGATCTTCCAAAATGTCTGCATGTTTCAGTACAGATTACAATTTTGTAGCTGTAGACACTGACAGATACAATGTTATAGTTTGAAAGAACGATCACCGATACCTGGTAAGAAAATATTCATGCTCTGGCCCCAACTGCAGTTTTTCTTCTTCATGTCACTTGAATTAATTAGCAAAACTAATATAAGAAATTTATTAGGACTGTCAAAAATTAAAGTATGTCACAGTTTTAATCCTTGAAGTTCTTGTTATTGTCCCTACTTTTATTTGGACCAGATTCAACATTTCGATTACAGAAATTCTGCAATATTAGTTGCACCAAGTAGCATCTTTTGTAGGTATCACTGTTTAATTTTCAGGCATAAGCCTAAGCTCCGTTCATTGAGTGTTTAATGAGGTTAAGATACATATTACCATATGGGAGCATTTCTTATTAGCATTCTTCTCATAATAACTGTGTCATAGAACAGCAACACTCTAAATTGTTCATCAGTTTCAAATTCTGGACTAATATATTCTTTCTGAGTAGTCATCTTATGTGACAAGATCTTGATAAAGCATTAATTCCTACATACCATGGCATCACATCTGTATGTGTGCACACCCCACATCTCTCCCGGGTGCTCCTGTAATTATTTTATGATGGTATAGAGATATGAATGAGAGTAAGGGTAGAATGGAAAAAAGAGGAAATTAATAAAATAAAACTTTTTCCAATTTTACTACATGCTGGACCTCTTTTGTCTTGCTTAGTGACTATATATTTGTCATTTTTACTGAATAAAAAAGAAGTGCTTCAGTTTTCTTCAATTGATGCTGACTACGGTGAAATCCATTCACAAAAGCAGCATTGAAAACTGATATTTTGTGGATTTGAACATTCAAATATCTGAATAATTTGTTGTAAGCAACTTGCTATTTAGTTTGAGGTCCTGCCCGTTTCTGGATTGGGAACAACAAGGAAGGAGGGTTAGATGAAATACTGATTATTTCTGAGAAAGCGGATGTATCTTACACCCAGTGTATCTCATAGCAAACACTGTCATTTAGTATTTATGTTGCAGAACTTGCAAGAGACCTCCACACACAGTAAAAAAGTAAAGGACAATCTGAAGAGATATACTGTCTGACAAGCAGGAGAAGGAAAGTACAATTGCGTCCTTTTTCCAAAGGGAAACCAAGGTACAAGGAAGGTAAATGTCCGAATGAAAAACAGTAGTAGAAAGCTGAGAGTACCTGTGTACTTCAGCCATGAGTCTGCTATTTACCTTTGTATTGGGTTTTCTGTGAGGGGTTTTTGGTTGTGTCTTTGGTAATGGGGGAAGGGCTATGGAGACGGCCCTTTAAGAAGCTACCTGAAAAGCTCCCCCTTTCCCTTTGTCAGACACACCTCTGATCAGGGCCAAGCCAATCAGCATCCCTGTGAATTCATGTATTTAAGGGGGGTGCAGGGGATGCCTCGCTCTTTCTCTGGCACTGGCCCTGACCAGCGTGGCCCCAGGTGTGGGTAGCGCGGCCCTGGCCTTGCTAGGCTGGGCTTGGCCGGTCCCGATCACAACTTAAGCTTAAGCCCCGTTGCAGTTTCATCCTGAAAAAAAGGGGAGAGAGAGAGCCGGGATCTCCATAACCATCAGAAGAGACCTGCAGTGGAGAAAGGAGTGGGGCACGAGGAGACAACTTTGAAGAACATCAAGGTCAGTTTGAAGGAAAGAAAAGAGAGGGAGGAGGAGGAGGACGCAGAACCCAGGTTTCCCCTTTGCAACCTGTGGCGAGAGCCGGGTCGACTGGTCCTGTGTGAGGGAACTGTGACCATGGGCAGCCCCAGATTGGAGGTTTGTGGACTTGGGCTGAAGCAGTTTTGTGTGTGAGGGAAACTGCAGCTGTGGGCAGACCCATATTGGACTTTTGAGGACTTTTTTTCCCCTATGGAAAGGGGGCGAAGTGGAAGCAGAAAGGGAGACACTGGGCCGAGGTTTATTTTTCCTACTCCTGAGAAAGCATGTGGCGTGGCGGGAAGACCGACTGCAAACCCCCACTCCCATCCCCTGCGCCTCAAGGCAAAGGGGGAGGGGGAAGGTGAAAGAACCGGGAACAAAAGCTGAGCCTGGGAAGAAGGGAGGAGTGGGGGGAAGGTGTTTAGATTTTTAAGATCTGGTTGTATCTCCCCATTGTTCTACTCTGATATTGGTAACAAATTAAAGTTGGTTTTTTTATTCCTTATGATGAGTCTCTCTTTTCCCTGTGACCTGTTTAAGTGGTGAGAAGCCTTCCCAGTCCTTATTTTGACTAGCTGTTTTTTGGGGCACCGTGGTGCTCAGTTATGCACTGGGCCTAAAGCACAACAACCTTATAAACAAGAACTCAGTTGCTTTCAGTTCCAAATGACTGATGATTTCTGCTTACTCTCAACAGATATAATTTCATTAACTACAGCCATGTAAAGTGTATACAGTCTTCCCTATGGACTCCTCTAAGTTTGAATCAGTCAATCACAAGATATTTTCCATGATCCTTTGCTGCTCTCCACTGATAATGGCATGAGCCTAGATGACTAGCTCAGATGAAATATCTAGTGCTTTTCTAGCCTAGTGGCTAGAAAAGAGTGAGAGAAAACTACACACTGACTACCACCATCCATATTATGTGTGTTCATCTGTACTTCAAGACAACTTCAGCTCTTGAGAGCACTTCTAGGTGACTGTCTAATGCTAATGGTATTTTAATTTTTTACCATGAGATCAACCAGACATTGGAATAATCTCCCAGGAAAAGCAGTAAATCCCCCTACATTGGTCAGTTTTAAAAAGTCAGCTTGATGAGGTGCTGAATCATCTCATTTAAACTATACTTTTATCTTGAGAGGTTGGACTAGATGATCCTTGTGGTCCCTTCCAACCTGGTATTCTATGATTCTATGAAATTGATCACTATAATGTCTGTACACTATGACTCTAAAAATAATGAAAATTTTAAGTAAAGCTGAGCATAATGCTAACAGATTGAAGAAATCTAAACCAGCCAAACAAATACTGTCTTCACCTCCTTCTTGGGCACATTTAAAAACACATGGTGCAGACTTTTTGAGAGCTAGTTTATAACTCAGAGAATTATAAACTATTTTCATTAGTTTCAGCATGCTTTGCATTAACATTTAGTTGAAGACACTTGAAATCTCATACTTTTAGATATGAGAACTGTAATATTCTACAGCATGACAACAACATTTCTTTGAAGCCTCTATGTTATAATTGTAAAATCAAATTTGTTCTTTATTTTCAGCAATGTAAATTAGATTAAAGTCACTCATTGTCAATAACTATTGACAAATATTACAATTCCTCTGAAAGGCTAGGTTTTACAACTAGTATGACTTCAACAAGTGTCCTAACTTTTAAGCACTAAAACTAGCATGTCAAGACATTCAGCTAGACAGAATAGGCAGTTATGACCATATATATATATACTATATTCTTATCCTATTCTGAAGATGATACTGGAATCTCATGATGAGCAGAAAAGAAGATACAGAATTTTCCAGATGAATTATTTTCACCATCAAAAAATCCTAAACCACACAAAATGTGAATAAATAAATTAAGAAATAGATCAAAACTCTCTGAAAGTGTTTATTTGATTGCTAAAAGATAAAGGCAATACAGACAATTTTTAAAAAAGGAGGCACAGGCAATGAACGAAATGACAAATCTCAAGTACTGTGTTTGATCTTATATACTATCTTTCCCAAATATTTGTTTTCCAATTTTTATACCTGAATATTGTTTTACAAACATACATTATCATCCCCTTCAACATAAGAAGCAATGTTCATATGAGGATTAAGTAGATAACCTGAGACTTTCCACTCAGAGGAGGTGGCTGAAGGCAGATAGTTGAGAGTGGTATAATAAAAATCATAAGTGGCAAGAAGAGCTGGGAAAGACCATTCCCTCGCTTTTCTTCTACAAGAACTGAAGAATATCAAATAAAACTAAAATAAAAGTTTCAAAATAAACAAAAATATCATTTTTCACAGAATACTTGGTTAAAATAGTGGAAACCCTTCCTAAGGGTAAGATATTGTGCAGGCTTAAAGTGTACATACGACTGGACAAATAAGACTTTGAGGTACAGTCAGCAGTGGAAGAATTCCCTGAATTTCAGGTAAGAGTTAACTGGAAGATATTATCGGGAAATATCATGGTCATGCTTACCCTGTTCTTTCATTTCTCCTTATGCAACTGCTTTGGTCCTCATGTGGAGATATGGGTTAATTAAGACCATAATTAGTGTCTTTAACAGGAGGTTCTGTAAAGTCCTGTAATTAAATCCCAGAATCCTCTAACTGAAAAACCTTTTCCCAAGATTAAAAATGAGAAGAAAGCTTACTTCCATGAGTTACAGTACATGATAAAAGGAGTTTTAAATATTAAATGAGATATGCAACCAAGTATAAACACAGCTTATACTTTAAACACATTCTGTAAGAATGTGTGTTCTATTTAAATTGCTCAGCATTTACCTTCTCTGCAGAATTCAGGAGCTATTTCATCTGTCTAAGAAAAACTTAAACACACACTGTAACTGCTTTCCTATTACTTCAATGAAAATTCATCTTGCACAACAAATCTGTGTCTTGTTCACTGAATTTGCTATCTGTTGGGAACTTAGTGTTGCAACTATACATTTTGAAATTATTTGTTTATTCAGGGAGAAGTTTGAGAGAGAACATGAAGGAAAGCTGATTACTTATCTTGGTTTACATACATTTAGTCCAATACTAAGCATATATATTATTTATTTTTATCTCTACAGGCAGTATCTATGATCAATATTGCTCCTTTTAACCTGAAATAACGTATTATTTTGTTACCACTGCGACACAAAATATCTTTTCTATTTTTAAAATTCATAGTGTTCAGAGTTATTCAAAGACTCCTAACCATGCTAAAAATATAGCAATCAGGATTTCTGTCTAATTAGAAAGTGATAGAGGTGCACATGAAAAGTTAAAAAATTAATTACATTCCTTGAAATACTATTATGTTAGAGTGATAAATAAGCTGGGAAAACTTTATATAAAGAATAATCTTCAGTAAATATGTTTTTGGCATTATTATGAATTAGTAAGTTAGCATTAAAAACAGATATATATTTGAGTTTGTAATAGAATATATTGGGCCTGTAAGTCATGTCCTACCTACTAGTACAGCTACTAATTCAATACACATGTTCAGTGTTAAAATGTATCCATTTTTATCCTATAAATTACTTATTTAAAAGTAAAAGTCAGGCTAGCTTCCTTGTATTTCTTTTTTTCACTGCTTTACACACTGCAATCATTTCACAAGCAGAACACATATCCAAGTTGTCATTACAATAAATCTAAATTTATACTTTGGTTCTGATTTAACTAAAAAAATATGGAAACAGGTAAAATAAGAAATGTAAAAAATATGAATATACAATACTCATAGTAAATACAAATATTATGCACCATTAAACATTATACTACACACCTATCCAAACAAGTGGTTGCAGTGTTATAAAAGCTCACATAAAGATGCTTTTACAAGCACATAATGCTTTTTCTTAATAAAATTATCTAAAACCCTTTTCATACTTTTCATACTTTATGATCTGTATCAAAAATGCTAATATACCTCTCTGTGTTATACATCTTCTGGTTGAACTCAAAAACTAAAAATCAGTAACAGCTCAATTAGTTGCCAGCTACTTTTAGGAGACTTTGCCGTAACAGGGGACTTTTGCTCAAGTGGATCATAGATGTATTTCCCAGACAGGATCAAGCTATGCAGAAAGTAAATGATAGATGCTAATATCAGTCAGTTCTACTATCAACTAACAAATAAAAGAGTCTCACATCAATATCCATTTTTAAATATTCTTTTGCACAAATGTAATTATTTTCTAATGGAAGTTTAACAGAGTACAGTTTCTGACAAACATAAATGCCTCATATGAAGGAAGCTGATAATTGTAGCGTAGATATCAGTATAAACAGGCAATTTATGAGATTTTCTTTTCCTCTTCTTTTGGTTAAACCTTATCTACAATCACAATTAGGACCTGGTTAGAGATTTTATGCTTTGAAACATAACTCTGATGCATAAAAGGCAGTAATTTCAGTGCTCACAAGCAGGCCAATTAAATTGGTCATGATTGGCATGACCAATCAGTCATGCCAGTGAGGTTTGTTGCCAAACCATGGCCCTACTATCTAACATTGACTTTTCTTTCATTAAATATGCTACTAATACTGATTTATACTCATCTGAGAGGCTGTATCTTCCAATTCTTTTCAGAAAGGGAATGCCCTACTGACATCCATCTCTTGCTATGAGGAAAGAACCATAATTTCTCAGATACTGTGAATTAGTAATAAGTAGGAAGCTGCTGTCAAAGGGACCTTAAATGCCAACCTGGTTTTGTCGGCACAAATTTCTTTTCTTTGAGATGGTAATATTATATACAGTTTCATGCTTCTTTATTGGCCACTACTGTTACTACTTTACCATCTATACCTCAAACAAAGCAATCAGGAAAACTTATTGTATAATGTTCTAATAAAAATATTAGTCCAAATTCAAAATTTTTATTAAGAAAAAAAGCAACAAACAAAAAATCCTAACAAACTTTCTTGGAATATTAATGATAATAATTATTTTTAGAAATAACAATATCAGCAATATTTTATTATCTCTAATTAGCTACAGCCTATCATATTAGAAAAGTCTTTGTCAATCTCAGGCCTATTTTAAATACCAAATACAGGGGAAATATTTCTTCTACCTTCAAGCAGTCTCTTCTGCTTCGTATTTTCATAGTTAATTACATTTTATTATGACTTTTGTGTAGGCATCCAAAATGAAAATATTATTCCCTCAAGAAGCAGAAGAAAATATTGAAGAAAATGTATTTTGTCTAACATCAGTTAGGCATTTTCTCTGCCACTCTATCTTTTTTTTTTGAAGAACTCGAACCTATTGCAGATGGATAAAAGATGCTCTGTTTTGAGAGAATAGGACTGTCATTCTAAGGCTATTTACCTTCACAGCCTCTTTCTAAATTATTTTTTAAACACTTACTTCCATGTTTATAAAACTTATTTATTTATTATAAAGCAAATTTAAAATGATCCCCTCTTCCCTTTTTCAATTCAATGGATAGTTCTACTGCACTTTGATTATGTTCTGTTCTTTCAGGTGAACACAGTTCTACGCCAATACCATGAAAATTTATTTAACTGAAATCATAATAGAATACAGGGAACCAATTTTATTTTTTAAATTTTTATTTTGCTGGTAGGTGGTTCTAAACAAGTCAAACGTGCTGTAATGAAAATAATTACTAGGAACAACTGGATATTTATAGTTAATATGTTAAATGTGAGAATTGTTGACAGTTAAACATGGTTGCTAAGAGCCTAAAGTACCACGACTAGCACCACAGATGACCAGGAAATACGTAGACTTTTCTGTTTGGGTCAAAAATAGGGGTAAAATTGGGTTCATAGGAACTATGTTTCGGGTCAAATATCCGTAAAATTTATCCTTGTATCTGTGTGTCTAACTATGCCATGCATACATGGAACTATTAAGCTTGTGCCTATTTTTCACTTTGTAAGGTATCTAGTTCCTTGATAAGTAAGAGTCAGAGTGGTCGGAGACCACTGTGCAAGTAACAGAATTATGTCACTCAGAAAAAAGACTTTGTGAACAGTGCGATCTTTCAAGTAGCACATACTAATAATTAATCACCAGTAGTATTGCTAAGATTATTTGAGCTTTATTTGCTGCAGTAACTGCCTTCTCTAACATATGACCTCCTCCCAGATTTTCTCACTTCCACATGGCTTAAGCTCTCAATTATATATATATATACACATAAGATTTACTTCTGCATTGATATTTCATTGACCATTAATACTTAACTCATGATTCTGAAAAAAAAAGAATCGAAATAATTTTAACCAGCTTTTCCTATTGTGTTAGGCAGAAATAAATCTCTTAGAAAGAAAATAAGGCAGTAGCAAGCAATGTTTAAAAGCCTGATTTATAATGTAAGCATTCACTTTCTTACAGATGACATATGAAAAAAAAAGATTAGAAGAATTCTAAGTGGTTGTCTAGTTGTTGAGCTGCTCCAGCATTTACAATTTTTGCAGCTTGCAATCTCATCCTTATAACAATACCTGAGTGCAATACGAGACACGGAATCAAGTTCCAAAGGCCAGTCAAGGTTATTTTAAAACAATCTGATATGTGGATGTGAAAATCTCATCCTACTTTCACCAAAAAAGTCTCATTTTGCCTAGCTGAAGTGTTGGGCTTTTTTTCCAATGCAGCAGGAGGAGAATGGAGGAGGACTTGTAGGCTGTGACAGGTTATTTGTATATTAAAGCCACATTAAACATTATCTTAATCTATCAAACACAATCAAACACAAACAAATCTGATATTCTTTATGCATTTACATATCAATACTATTTAACATTTGTGCATGAGATTCACAAGTATTTTGCTAATGTGTATGGGTAGCCAAAACAACCTTAGGGAGGGAGAAAAATAGGTTCATATATTTGTCGGTGCTGTTTGTTTTGTCATAATGCCATTTCTAGATTAAAAGCAAATAAGCAAGTAAACCAAAATCACTACATAGTAATACGTTACATAGTAATAGTTTCAAAGGCAATATGGAGCCTTTCATTTGTTAGGTTACTTAGAATGAGGAAAACAATTATAAAGTTTTTTAAACAGGAAAAGTCTGTATAATGCAGTTGAAGGATTTCATGATGACATATAAAGGCGAAGCTGACAGGTAAAGGCAAAACTTAATGGATTTAATATAAATTCTAAAATGATTGTGAAAACTACCCATTGGGGAGGGAAATCATTATTCATTAAATAAGTAAATGATGCCTTGCTATGCTTTTAGCTGTAGTTTTCATTGGATCAATCTATATAAACCTTGGGCAGTAAACTTACATGAAAGCATTACTTCAGTGAGATTTAGGTAGGGTACATTCTTCACCAGCTGAATGTAGAAATACATAATGTAAAAAAAATTAACATTCATCACTTCTGAACTTCTCCCAGAGTCTAACTGTTCAGAATTTCAACTGAGCGAATCTTGTAAAATCCTTGTTATAGATCCTGTTAGTACACCAACAATAAAATAAAAGCCCTACATAACCTTCTTTTTTGACAGAAATTAGAATAAAAATTCAGTGTGGTATCTTTAGTAATCATAATAATATCTCAGTATACAACATAAAACTCTAAAATACATTTACTAGCTTAAAGAATGCCAAATAGTCTTCACTGTAACTGTAGCAGTATTTTACTCTTCCCAAGTATTTATATCTTTAATTACTTTTTACAGCAGTTTCCCTCTTGTTTTCCTCTCACTCTGCTGTTTCTTTTATAAATCAGTTGCACAGAGTAAAAAGAAATCTAAGCATATTCATTCCACTTATATTGTTTCCTGTAATGAAATGTCGACAACTATTGTACCTGTGAAGAGTTCCATTGTACCATGGACTGCTGAAACCTACAATGGGATTTAGAAGCTGAGGTTACACCAGCCACTCATGATGGCAGATACAGTTATATTAACTTAAAAATATAGTAAATAAATATTCTAAAAATATGTAAAAAATTATTAAAAATATGTATTTTTTTCTCCCCACAAAACCAAGCAAACACACAAACAACTTATTCTCCTCTCCTCTTCACTCCTTTTCTTTCCTATTCTCTCCTCTTCTGTTGGCAAAGGTTTTGCAGAAGGAAAGCAGGATTTAGTAGAACTGGGAATGTTTTGTGTTGACTCGCAATCAGTGAGCTCCATTCAGATTTAGTGATAGAGCACTGGAACAGGCTGCCCAGAGAGGTTGTGGAGTTTCCTTCTCTGGAGACATTCAAAACTTGTCTGGACGCGTTCCTGTGTGACCTAGTCTAGGTGATCCTGCTCTGGCAGGGAGGTTGGACTGGATGAGCTTTCGAGGTCCCTTCCAACTCCTAATATTCCAACTCCTAATATTCTGTGAATGAGTGTGTGTATGTGTTTAATTATAAACACTTAAATATTTTTAATTAAAGTACAACAGGTAAAAATGATTTTACAAGTGATTATGCTTTACATTTGAAATAGTAAAAAATCATCACATTTCTATTAGCTGTAGATGAACATGCTTTTCAGTCTCTTTCAAATCTTTTAACGTAATAGCCCACCACTGCAGTGCAAATTATTTTTTCTTTTTCAAAATTCTGTACAGACTATAATAAAGCAGGAATATGCAAATAGTATCAAAGCAAAGCCACACTGTATTTTGATTCTATGAGAGATGTTAATTTAACTATATGTTATCAACTGCCATAAACAAACAAGAATTAAGACCCCTCCCCCTTCAATTCAATTCTTGAGTCAGAATTGCATTTCACACTCTACTCATCTCATTTACTCTTCCATAATGTACATGGGTAGGAACCATAAGGATCTTTGACACGTGTAGTTATTAATTATGTAATAATTTATTTATTAAAAAAGTCTCCTTTCTGCTCACAAAATTCTTTTAAAATCCCAAGAGTTAATTCATAATTTTCCTATTGACTCAGTATAGTATTTTTAATCAAGTTAATGGAAGTTTTCTGTCCTTTGATACTATGAAACACTCTGCTTAATAAGGAAACTAGGTCAGCTGGCATGTTTTTTAGAAGAGTTACTTTGCCATACAGTCAAAAATGGAAAGAAAATTTTCAAGTCATGAAAGTCTTTTTATTTGTCCTGTAAGGCCTAAAAGCATCATTTATACCATCTGAGTTTGTGTTATCTTTGCTGAAGTAACATTTTTCAGAATTTCTATTTTAAAAAGACAGGTCAGAAAAAACGAGTAACACTGACAACTAAAAGAAATTATCATATATCTTATGGAACAATTAAGTAATAACAAGACTCTGAACTTGTATTAAAAGATACTATTTTCTTCCAACTTACATAAGCTAAAGCATAAACAAAGAGATTTTTAGTGCTTTATGCTTTCTGTTCACCCCACAGCAGGCAAATATATCTGTATATCATTCTGAGTGGAGTTTATAAATCATTGTTCCCTCAACTTTGTGTGCACATCAAATCTACTGCGACAGATCACAAGAATGTTCATGAACAACATAGACAAGAGTACACCCAGAGCAGAACAGTACAGAATTTAGCTTTTGAAAGTGTGAGATGTAATCTGACTAGCATTTATAATATATTGCAATGAAGCATTACGGAGCGTATGCGAAAAGTATTTTGAAATGTACCTTGACTTTTCAGAAGCCAAAATAGCTCTTTCAAATATTTTTCTCCTTTAGTCTTCTGAGCCTGTATTTGTCAGAACAGTAGGTGCACAGGACTATTTCCTATTAAGTAAACAGCTTTTTATTTGTGCACAACAGTAGGGAAAAATTAATGCATTTCCTGTTATGATCACATAATTTCCAATTAATGCCATATTATCCACATTTTGCAAGTGTGATTTCTTCCTCTGTTCCTGCCCTCTCATTCATTATAAGAAACTGCCATTCCTCAAATGTGACCAAAAAGTCAAGATGCTGCTAGCTGTAAAAAATGACAAACAATTCACCCACCCTTATTTTTCTTTTTTCCTGAAGGTGTCGGAGTAGCTCCTCAGTAAACTGAATTTGCTCATAAAAATCTGGATTTTTTTTGCAAAAAAAGCTTATGCAACTCACACAAAGGAATGAGCCTATTTCTATTTAAATTAGCTTATCATAATGCAATTTTTGCCCTTTGCCAAGTTATTCATGAGTGACTTTTTGAAATCTGAATGCTAGCTCAAAAATTCTGAAAAAATAATGGAATTGTTTTGAAGGAACAAAACACCTGAAAATCAAAACAGGATTTCAGCAATGCTTTGCCCCTCCATGGAGGGGTAACTTCTAAGTCAGAAGCTGCTCTCTCTTTCTCAGATGGGGGTAAGCAGTCCTTTTGGCCCCTCAGAAGCTGTGGTCCTTGCAGCCTCCATCCACAGGGGGTTATTTTTACACTGTCTTTCTACCAAGACTTGGCTTATCTGCTACCACTGTCTGAGTTTTGTGTAGCGGAGCATATACAGATGGAACAACAGCAGCAGTGTTTGTGGGGAGGCAGGGTGGCCCCTTCAGATATCAATACTGCCACTGCTGCCCCTACACATCTTGGAACCGGAGCCAAGATCCAAAGCACATTGTGCTTTCAAAGGGCAGGCTTTGGCAAAGTGAGAGAGGTCTGTTTTGGTGATTGAAATCACAAACTGTGTCAGATTCAGGGCTAGCGGTATGTTAGGACAGGTCCAGCATGGGATGCTATTAGGCAGATTGTGCTTGGGCTCTAATGTTGGGCATAGAGCCGTGGAGGAAGCTGGAGTTGTTTACAGTGAGTAACACTTGTCTACTGTGCTGTGCATGGAAGAGACAAGGTTTCCTGGCAGAGCTATATGACAACACAATAAAAATCACATCTCCTCAGATTCATTACCCACCTGGGCATTAATGTCAGTGAATATCAACATTGAAAATGCCCTGCCAGAAGACACAGGTAATTAGCGAACAGAGGTAGCAGTTTGGAATAAATTTACTACCTCTATACTGAAACATCATAACCTACCTACTTACTAATGAAATAATTATTCTGTTTACTGCAGCTCCAAACCCAAAACTTTTGTTTTCAGAGAGGATTCAATTTTATTTATGTTTAGTTTGAGTTGTATTGAAAATAGTGAAATATTAAATGAAAGCTTTCAGTAGCGTTGTAACCACAATCATCATCACTCTCAAAGAAAGCACAGATTGGCAAAGGGTACATTCTGTGTTACAAGTGAAACAGAGTTTATTCTAGCTGCCAAAATTATTCAAACCAGCAACATTTTGATAAAAAAACCTCACATTTATTTTGCACAATGCAGCTAGCTTAAAGAAATGCATGCTGTGATTCCATCATAAGAAAACCTAAATACCATGAAAAACAATAATAGTAATGTTGTAGACATGATGGCTTAGACAAAACAAGGTAGAAGCAATATATTTTATTAGACCAGCTGGTATATTAAGCCCCTAAGATCTGAAGACAGATACTCAAAAGTTTGCTTATTTTTTTCAGCTGTACATCTCAGTCTAAAAAATAATATTTCTACTATAGATTTGTTCTTGTCTGCCACAAAACTGTCATTAAATTTTGGATTTCTTTTATAAGAACAAAATATTATGTAGAGCCAGTTTACCATTTCCAAAAATGATAAGCATAACAACTATGAAAAATTAAAGTAGGATTCATGTATTTTAAATGCCTGTACTATAAACCTACATTTGTGTTTGTCACCTAAAGCTCCTTTGATTGCCAAGTGATGGAAGTGGGACATTGTATAACACAAATCAGCTGATATTCCACGGATTAGCATTAGGAGGAAAAAAGTCATGCCACAAAATTATAGAATCATAGAACCATAGAATGGTTTGGGTTGGAAGAGTCCTTAAAGATCATCTAATCCAACCCCTCTACCATGCGCAGCGGCACCTCTCACTAGACCAGGTTGCCCAAAGACCTGTCGAACCTGGCCTTGAACACTTCCAGGGAGGGGGCATCCACAACTTCCCTGGGCAACATGTGCCAGTGTCTCACCACGTTCACAGTAAAAAATTTCTTCCTAATACCAAGTCTAAGTCTACCTTCTTCCAGTTTAAAACCATCCGACTCATTCTATCTCTACCTCCCCTTCTAAAAAGTCCCTCTTCAGCTTTTCTGTAGGACCCCTTCAGGAACTGGAAGGCCACAGTAAGGTCCCTGCAGAGCCTTCTCTTCTCCAGGCTGAACAGCCCCAACTCTCTCAGCTGGTCCTCACAGGGGAGGTGCTCCAGCCCTCTGATCATCTTCATGGCCCTCCTCTGGACCTGCTCCAACAGCTTGATGTCCTTCTTATATCTGGGGCCCCAGAACTGGATGCAGTACTCCAGGTGAGGTCTCACGAGAGCAGAGTAGAGGGGCAGAATCACCTCCCTTGCTTTACTGGTCACACTTCTTTTGATGCAGCCCAGGATGCAGTTGGTCTTCTGGGCTGCAAGTACACATTGCCAGCTCATGTTGAGTTTTTCTTTGATCAATAACCCCAAGCCCTTCTTCTCAGGACTGCTCTGAAGACATTCTCTGCCCAGTATGTATTTGTGCTTGGGACTGCCCCTACAAAGGTGCAGGACCTTGCACTTGGCATTGTTGAACTTCATAAGATTGGCATGGGTTCACCTCTCCAGCTTTTCAAGGTCCCTCTGGATGGCATCCTCTCCTTCTAGCATATCAATTGCACCACCTAGCTTGGAGTCATCCGGAAACTTGTTGAAGGTGCACTTGGTCCCACTGTCCATGTTGCTGACAAAGATGTTAAACAGTACCAATCTCTGGGGGACACCACTCGTCACTGGTCTCCATTTGGACATTGAGCTGTTGACCGCAATTCTCCGAGTGCAACCATCCAGTCAATTCCTCATCAGCGCGTGGTCCATCCATCAAATCCTCATTTCTCCAGTTTTGTAACCAGCATGTCATGTGGGACATTATCCAACGCTTTGCACAGGTCCAGCTAGATGACGTCAGTTGCTCTTCCCTTATGCACCGAAGCTGTAACTCCACCATAAAAGGTCACCAAATTGGTGAGGCAGAATTTGCCCTTGGTGAAGCTGTGTTGGTTATCACCAATCACTGCATCCTTATTCCCTCTGTGCCTTAGGAGAGCCTTCATGAGGATCTGCTCCATGATCTTACCAGGCACAGAGGTGAGACTGACTGGCCAATAGTTTCCTGGGTCTTCCTTTTCCCCTTTTTGAAAATGCTTGTTATGTTTCCCCTTTTCCAGTCAGCAAGAACTTCACCAGAATGCCACAACCTTTCAAATAAGATGGATAGCGGTTTGGCAACTTTATCCACTGGTTCTCTCCAGACCCGCAGATGGATGTCATTGGGTCCCATGGACTTGTGCACCTTCAGGTTCTTTAGGTGGTCTCAAACCTGGTCTTCACTTACAGTGGGTGGATCTTCCTTCTCCCAGTCTCTACCTTTGTCTTCTGTGACTTGGACAGTGCAGCTAGAGGCAAAGAAGTCATTCAGCACCTCAGCCTTCTCCATGGACCTTTTGACCAGTTCTTCATTTTCCTTCTGGAATGGGCTCACTTCTTCACTAGCCTTTCTTTTATCACTGATGTACCTATAGAAAGTCTTCTTGTTCCCAGAATTGCTATAAAAAAACAACTAGCTCATATGCAGATGAGTATAAGTATTAAAGTTAGGTGAAAGTAATCTTACTTCTAGAGAAAAAACATACAACAGATAATATACTCACCATAAATAAACTTCCCACAACTTGAGTAGAATTATGCTATAGGACTGTTGACTCCATATAAGCTTCCTAAGGACTGAGAAATATCATCTTGTTTAACATGGGAAGAGTGCAGTGAGGAGAGACAGAATGACTTAGAAAGGGAGAAAATTCACAGGTATTTTTGTATTCTAGCTCCTCCCTCTCCACTTTGTTTAAAGAATATGGAGGAAATCCACTGATTTATATCATTCCTCAATCTTGTTTCTATGAAGTTATATCTCATATTTCTAAATAAATGCAGTTCTGGATGTGAATATAATACTCCAAAGTGAAAAGAAAAATTATTAAAGAAATGAAAAATGGTATTGCTGGTTCCAGTTTCTTTCTCATATTCAAACAATTACCATGTGTTATCAACTTCCCACAGCAAAAAGCTGGTGAAATTGTTTTCCTATATTAAGCTCTCAGACAGATAAGTAAAACTTCAGAAATTAAATTATAATATAATTTTGATTTATTCATTCCTGTTGTTTTTCACATATCTTTCATTATAAAACTTTTCAGATAAAGTACCCTAGAATACAGAATTTGTTCTCTTGACTGCTTTATTTTAGCCCTGTACTTTGTCCAGGAAGCCTGTGGATACTTTATGTGTACTGATTCCAATAATAATAGGATCAAGCTATTTAGCAAGTGAGTAAATTAAGAACTATAGTTTCAGCCAAATCTAAAATTAAAACCTGTATTCTAGAGTCATGTAGAAATAGGTAGGCAGGTTTTCCACTTTTATTATGCTAAAAAAGATTTAATCTACTGTTCATTGTGTTTTGGATGGTCACTCTGCAACTATCATGCTTTTTTTCCAATTATTAAAACATGACGAAAATTTTATTTTAAAATTTCTCTTAAAATAAGTAATTAATTAAATAATTGAAAGAAATTGTATGAGAGAATAACCAATAAAACACCAAGGTGATTTGCACAGTTTTTGTGTTATTTTTTTCCAAATCTCATTTCACTTTTTAAAATTAAATTTAAATAAGTTTTGATATTTTTTAACAAGAAAGTCAAGAGATGAAATATTAGCTCTGTTAAGTAACGGGCAAACTGTCACAGATCTCAAAGAAACTAAGATATCATTTTTCATTCACACTTGTAAAAGAATTCCAAGTAAAACTTGTTTCTTTAAGTTGATATGCACTGTTTTTCAATTGTTTATATACTATAATATTTTAAGTGGTTAATTAATATTATGAAGCAAAGCCTTGTAACTTCTTTTTTTTGGGGGGTAGTGAAGGGCGGAGACAACATCTCTGAGGTCACATCAAGACACAATCTTTAAGATAAGTGTACTTTTGGTATAATGAAATACAACTCATACTTTCTACATGATTTTGAGGTTTCTGTGCTTCTAATGCTATACCCATGCAGATAATGCAGTAAAAATGAGATATGTTTCTTCTTCTTCTTTAAACAAAGTTTTTCTGCCTGTAATAACAATTCCAATGATCTGAGATACATGTATTATCTGGGATGTCTCACTGAATGTATGTACTACCAGTATCATTTCATTTAGTAGCTCTGAGTTAAGAATTTGACTAAGCTAAATTAAAGATATTGAAAACAATGGAAAATTACTCTCCATTTTAAAGCTTAATGCTCAGTTACTTTAATTGTATACAGACTGTTTTTAAGGATGTGTACTGATTTTAAGGATAGAGGCAACATAAGGTCCATGTGCTATTGCACTTGTACATTTTATACTCTAGTTTATTAAAATACCATCCTGGAAGACTCTACTGTATGCATGAGTTATCTAAAACTTCCAAAGAAAAGCTAGGGAAATGATAAATGCTCAGTTAGGACAATACTGTTGGTTTTAACATACTCAAGGGGAACATAAAAGTAAAATGAAGTCTTCTGATTCCATAGCAATAATGCAAAACAATAACACTGAATGTCATTTAACTACATTTTAAAAGGTGGCTTAACAAGCATCTTGGGTGCCTTAAGAACAGATTTATTTAATTCTTGTAACTTCTTATTGAACTAAGGGTTTATAAGTCTTTTAGTCTTTAGTAGTTACTAGCACAGTTTTGTAATAAACATTTTCAACAACAGTTTCTTTCTCTCTGTAGAATGAAGCTCATCTTAAGAAGTTCACCTCACTAAACTGAAACAACAGGAAGTAGCCCCACTTTAGCAACCATTACTCAGAATGTTTTTTATTTCCATATTCTGATATGGCTCATAAAGAAAAGGAAACTAACACAAACAAACTTGCATCACACCAAGCAATGGCATTCCCTAAATTTTTCTCAACTGATGTGTAAAGCAATTTTTTTGGGTTATTATTTTTATATTAGTTTTTTAACCTTACGCACAAAGCAACAACTAAAAAAAATCTGCAGAAAAAAGAAGTCTAATATAAGCTTAAAACATCATCAGGTTCCTAAAAACACTACAGAGAGAAATAAGCAAAAACTTCATCATTTTAATGACAGTATACACAGCAACACACTGCACTTATTACATATTATCTAAGTGGAATTCTTAATTTTCATCAGAGAATACGTTTTATCCTACTGATAACCCCATGTTGAAATGTCTCCTTAACTTTCACTGACACCATACTATCAATAGGGGGTACAGGACACCAACAGAAATCATGGCTGCACTATCAATTATAATGTTTCATAGCAACTGCCCAAGTAACTATCACAAGTTGTACATATTTTTCCATTCATTAACATTGGATGAGGTAAGCAGAGGCATCAACAGGTATGACATACAGTGAAAAAGGATTATTAAAATAAGCTTATAAATGCTGAAACTTACTTTAACATACTAAACACAAAACTTCCTCATACATCCTAGGGTTTTATAACTGATCTTCTATTTTTACATTATCCACAAAAAAAAGCCACGAGACACTGATTACTTCTTCTCTTCTGGAGATATACTTACTGTACTCCTATTATTAAAGTGGGACTTTGTGAACACCCCAATTTGGCATATTACAAAGGTAGAGATGTCAAAATACCAGCAGCAGCAAGGTTCAAAATAGTACTGGGAGTCTGTCTCTCTTAAACTTATGCATCTGTTCTTTCACTAAATTGCTGAAGTTGGTTTTCTGATTCATAATTTCAACCTATAACACACAGCACATGACATTTTGCACGTACTTTGAAGTAAAATATATAAAGCCTTGCTCATTGCTGTCTTCATGTAGGGCTGGTTTTGAATAACCCACGACAAATATTTCAAATTGATATTTATAATTTTTTAATCAATCTCTATATAACATTCTGATTATTATTACTCAAATGTGTACAGGACATTAATTCTGACCCTTGTTTTCAGCCATACAAAAATGATTGCACTATAAAAGAATATCACTCATTTCTAATAAAAAATAATCCAACCCACACTTTAGCCTTGAATTTGCTAAACCTACAGGATTTTATGTATTATAAAAATGCTAGGTTGATATTTTCAATATGTTGCTTTCATAATGAGTCTATTGTTTGCTTTATATTTTATTAGTCTTTGCAGAGAATAATGGTAAATAGAATTTCTATCTGAATATGCTCCAGAGTTGAATTAAATTCATGAAGAACAAAAGGAATGAGCATCAGCTCTGATAATTATTAGGATCAGCTGAAGCAAGGAGGGGCTGGGTGCATTCAAAATGTTTCATTCTTGTCATTAACTACAGAAAGCAAGCAGTGTTCTCAAGCTTTAAATACTTGGAAAAACCCCATCTTTGTTCTTTAACACTTTTCTCACTTAGCACCTTCTAAAAATAAAGAGGTACACGCTTATTGCAGCACCTTTCTTCATTCCAATGTATTAAGGGGAAAAGAGCAGCAGAATTGGAAAGAATCGATGCTGACATTTGGGGGAAAATGGGTGCATATTTTGTCTTACACAGTTATAATACAGACCACTTAAAGCAGGCTAAAAACTTCAAAGTCTCCCTATTGTTTTTGCCCCACAAAATGTGGTGACTGGCTGTGTATATAAGATCCAAATATTGTGAGCTGTGAAGCTAGGTATATAATTTAATTATGATTCTGTTTATACTATTTATTTTCATGATGGACTCTTCAGCACTAAAAATACCTACATACTGGTCCTTTTCTACTGTGCTAACAAGGACTAATTCTATCAGGAATCAAAAGAGACAGTTTATTCAACAAAGTCCAATCTTTAAGCAATATTAAAAGAGTCAACTATTGTATATATGGGAAACAGAAAAATTACATTACTTCTTTTGCCTACAAAATCCATAGATGAAAAAATCATGAGTAGCAGACATAAAAAACTGACATTTTTAAGATTATTGTAGAAATATTTTAGACTAAGCAGATTAAATTTAAATAATAAAAAGACTTGTATGAATTTAAATTAAATGTAGTATTGCTAAAGCTTGATTCTGAGCATGCTCAAATCTCTAAATCTAAAATCGTGCTCACTCGAGCAGGAGTTGTTTTCAAGGGGACTTTAAGGTGACTAATCAATGAATAAAGACAATAAAGGGTATCTCTGAGGAAAGACTTCAAGAGTAAGAACCTACTGATTAGCTCTGATTCCATCAGTGAGGTATAAGGGTTTCTCAGATTAAAAAAATGGGAAAAACATTTTAATATTTAAAACTAAAAAAGTCATGGAGGAATGAATAAATAATGCTCCAAGTGCAAAGCTGATGGGGTCTGTTTGCTTTATGATGTTTAGCATGGAGAACAATTTGATATTGCAGTGGGGACATATGTAGTCTCTCTTAGACCCAAGCTGGACTTAATTTAACCTGAATGAAATTCTGTAAAAGTGGAAAGAGTTTGTGCTTCCAAATGTCTTGGCAGTATAAGTAACAAAAAGAATATTATTAAAGCTAACATTTAATTAAAAGAAATCTCTGCTTGAAAATATTTTTGAGCCATGTTATGCACTAGGACTAAATTAATACTATGCTGTTAAAATATGATACTTTCCCAAGCCTGAACATACGCTTGATTAAGTATGTCACAGGGAGCAGTTATGCCTTAATTAAATTTCCACTTATAGAAGAAAAAATCCTAATCTGACTAATCTGAAGGTATAAATGTCTACACATGTTTTTGTACATTGGAGGACTTTTTAGAACACATAATTATATAACCAGAAACAAAGAACCACCAATTATGCTGTTTATGTGAATATTTTCATTAGTTTCAAGCTAGAATAATACGTATAAAGCTGTATATTGTAAAGCAGATTATTTCTAAGTCAGAGGTCAGAACGATAAAGAAATTGATTCAAACCACTGAGATGATAATGTATTTTTAGTGTGAGATACAGATTTTCCAAACAACATTAAAATCAAAGCAGAAAGAATTATCCAAATAAAAAACTGAAAGATACATTGGTATTATAAGAAGTAATCATATTCTGGAAAAGAAGTAAAGTATATACTTATTCTTGGCAAGGAATAGGTACATAACATTGGAAGATTGTGTGTATTATTTACAAATGTTAGTGCAATGTTGCTGCCATTAACAAGACATTTTTCATAAAACCAAAAATGAGAGCACTAAATATGGTTGCTACTTTAAAGTTGTTCCTAAGGTGGCATTCAATGCTTATTATTTAAGCTAAAAAAGAATAGTTTCTTTTCTCATTCTTTGAAAGGATGGAAAATAAACTTTTTCTATAGCTTAAGGATTTTCAGCTCCTATAGTTAGATGAGATGAATATCATCTATAAAGTGACTTTAACCTTTTTCAAAATGTGTGAATTTCCTTCTTTTTCTTTTTTTCTCTCTCTCTCTCCTTTAATTCTAAGTCAGAATACAAGCCATTTCATATTCCACTATGTGGTGTATAGGTATATAAGGTGTGAAGCACTGAGGTTATCACAAGAAGTATACACAATATCATCATTGAAAAAAAATGTGCCTATATAATTATATCCATAGTTTAATCATCTGTAATAGCAACAATGGTTTCCCTACAGGAGACAACAAGGCTGCCAAAGTGCCTTATGTTGACAAGTAAAGAGGATCCTGGAGTTAGTGGTATGCCATGGTTGCCCAGAGAGAAGGACAGGTGAGGAAGGCAGGCTGCTGACTCATCCCACTGATGTTGCAGTTGGCTTACCCTGCCTGCCTTAAGTAATCCAGAAGTTGCTACTTAATTTATGGTGTTTCAGTTGCTTATACATATGGCACTGTTCTTTCTCTTATGAAGATATTTTACCTTCTATTCTAATTCCTATGCTTCATACTAGAAAGAGAGTTTTTTAATACTGTTTATAAGGTCAAGAAAATTGTTTCTACCCTTTCTCATATTGTTTGAAGACACCTTTTTTTGCTTCTTCCTTAAGATTTAGGTTTATATTCCCTTTTTATTAAGAGAGCAATCCACTCCTGTCCTAAATATCACCAGGAACATCAGGTTACTCTGAATATCAGTATACTTTCAACATACTTACAGGATAGATTACTCATATGTAGTTATGTGCATATGTCACCTCAGTATAATGTCTGCCATTCTAATTTAAGTAGATCTGCAGTGCCTGAGTTTAGAATTGTAGATTGAAACTTGTGTGAAACAGAATAGATACATTATTTACATAAAGTACCATAAGAAGTCTGTGAGGGAAAGGTTTAGCACCACTCCTAGCCCAGGAGTAGGTAGAAATTAGCAAAGGACCATTCTCAGTGAATTGTAACAGCTTTGTCTTCTGATTTCATTTATAGAACACCTAAACCAACATTTGCAAAAGAAAAAAAAAAGGCTATTCACAATAACTTTGAGATATTTGGACAAATGGCTACTTGGGCCCAAACTTCATTTCCAATGTGAGGAAAAGTTTTCAGCAGAGATAAGTTCTCCAATGAAATAAGGCTACTTTCCAAAATAATAATTTTTATCTGTCTTGTTTATTCCAATCTGAGTTTTGGAGAGCCAAAGGAAGAATAATAATTCAGGTAATTGGAGAGTATCCCTGTAATTGATTGTGAACTCTACTCTCTGGCTACTCTGCCTGTTTCTCCTTGCCTCTGCAAGGTAGAAGAAAGGACAAGAATGCTGCTTTAATTCAGTTCTACTCCCTGCTTAACACACTGAATCCTGCTATGTCAGCAGCCAGATAACTGTGATTTCGTAGCAAAATAATGAACCATTTGATTTCTTACTAGGCAATGGTAATAATACACAAAGGTAGATCTTCAGCTTCTATAGAATAATTTCTTTGTTTCAATTAATTTTGTTTTCATTAATAGCATAAAGTAATCCACTATAAATTCAATTTTCTACTTTTAATTTGACATTTGTAACATTTATTTCTCAGTTCCTGAATTGCAGTTTAACACATTTTTCAAAACAAGAAAACAGTTCCTTCCACCTCCTATTTATTCTATATATTCCTCAATGTATGTCCAGGACAACTCAAGCTGTTTTTCAACTCACAGACAAAGCATAAGACAGGTACCTAAATCATGAATCTCTTCCTGTAAAGCACTGATAAAAGGTCTTATAATGACATCAATATAGACATAGTATGAAATTGTGGTACTATCAGTAAATCTGTTTGTTCTGTTTATCTATATAATATTACAAAGCTGATGTGAAAACCTACAGTATTACCCAAGCAGTCTGCTAACCTGGAGGTTGTCCTTACATCTGCCAGAGTTTGCAGAGGTGGAAACTGAATAATTCCCTCCATATACATACACTCATTTTAGCACATAAGAATCAGCCAAGTCTCTTTCTGCCTCTGGCTGGTTAAACATTAAATACTGAACTCCTACCTATACCACAAGTGATAAGTTACATTTTTAAACTATTACTACAAATAGTAACATGCATCTGTTTCCATGGTTGTTTTTTTTCTTTCTGTCAGCCTGGGTCTGTTTGCAGCAGAGCACCAACCATAGGGACAGAAGGGATCACCTGAGGAATGAGGGACTATGTACTCTTTGAATCCATACATCATATATTGCAAAAGATAATTAACAACCTCTTTCTGGTATACATAAAATTCTTGAAGATTCTGTCTCTGCTTTCTTCCTATGAGTATCAATCAAACAGTATATGGATGTTTACTGTGAGGTTAATCACTAGACAGTAATTGCTTGTCTGTACCGATCAAATAAATCAATTCTATACAAAAGAAAAATTATGAAGAGATCTTGGATATTGAGCTTAAGTAAATATGATTGATTACTTGAAATCTCTCAAATGACATAAACAATATGATTTTCAGACTAAACTACTAGAAGAAAATTACAAACTATAATTCACTATAATTTATGATAATATGGAGGGCAATAGGGATGCTTCAAAACAGAAAACAAACTTTTCTCCATAAAAGGAAACTATCACAATTCAACCCAATACACAACATAAACACTGTTACTAGTAGTCAGTGTGGACTATATTTATATTTTAGATAATAGAAAGGAAGAAGAAAACCCTGCCAAACTTGTCTAAGATTTGATTTTTGAATTGTTTGGTACTTTGAAGGTGTGACACCTTACATATGCAAGCATCATTGTCAACCATATGAATCTAGTTCACCTCCAGTGTGCCAGGAAAATCCTCTTTCAACCTTCTTTTAGGGATTATACTGTGGAACTACACTGCAATACATAGATATGATGTACTACTGTCTTCCAATGTTTTCCTACAATTCTAGAGGCCAATTTTCCACCTTAGGTGTATGTTCAGCTATATTTCTTACATGTCTGTAAAAAAGAGGTTAGAGGACTGGTGAGTAATTGAGAATTTAACGGACCATACTGTTCTACTGCTGTAGAACATACAGTATCTATTTTGTTTTCATCTATGTTGGATGTTACATATTGCCATGGTAGTTTTCAATGCAGAGGATATTAAATGCATCTGCAATTGCTGTTTACTAAATTATAAGACTTTATTATGTTATGTAATTACTCTGTGAAACTTGATACCTCAAGATATTTTTTAAGCCAAGAATAAATGAATTAAAAAAATAATAGACTAATAGAAAATAGATTAATTGGTAACCATGGCACACGATGATTGAGGTCAGGAAGTTCTTGAACTATGAACTACAGAAAACTAGAAGAGAATATCAGAGGAAGAATGGTACTGTCCTTCAGTCATGCACTGCTCAAACACTACCACTTGTATAGCTATCACTCAGTTGCAATGTTCTCACTGGGCTAGAGCTACTACCATTGGATTGTAGCTACAGTCGTTCTCATATCCAAACGCAATTACAGTTACTGACACTGTGTTATAGGTACAGCTATTCTTATGTCCCAAAGCATTTAACCACATGAAGAGGTATGACAGACTTAATGATCTTTTCTGCTAGAGATAGTGCTTGCTGAAGTTACCTGTTCTTTGTTCACATTTTTAATTCAAAACCAAGACCTATCCACAAGCTTTTGCAATAGACCAAAACTCAGACTTTATTAAAAAAATGTTATGCATGCAACTGTGAAGTATTCAAGACAGCCTTGATGTGTCAACTATTTATATCTAAGCAGACAGCAAAATTTTGTGCAAAAGCGGTATAGTGCCTCAAATATGCACAAATAAAATCACAATATTCAATGATTTTTCTAAATATAAGGATAGCAAGAGCCTGTAATTACCTGTAACTGTTAATTCCGTAGTTCTTCTGACAACAAAGAATCCATATTTTAACTCACAAGTGTAATTTCCAATGTCATCCTCTCTAACTTCCCGAATGACAAGAGTGTCCTTTTTAAACACAATAGTTGATCTCCATGTCTTTGACTTGCATTCCTGTTTAAAGATAATATAACACTTCAGTGACTATGTTCTTACACTTAAATTGGACCGCTGTTGACAATGCTGCTCAAAGCCAAGGTGGCTAGGCAAGATCTTAGGCTTGTTATGAACTTTTCATACACTAAATATCTAAAAATCCAGATCAGTTATGTGTTGATTTAAAATTTAAAAAGGCTATAGAATTTTATCAACTGACTATATTTGTCTTCTGACAGGAAAAAGAAGAGGAGTCGATTACTTTGGAGATTTTCTTTTGACATTAGTTTGCTTAAGGGCTCCTATTTCATTTACTCATTTGTCACTATATTATGTGTGTGATGTGTGACTGTTGTATTAACGGTAGAGAGAAGTTGCAGAGGAATTTATTTTTAATTAATTTTTCAAGAAAACGATTATTAAAAAATGCAGAGACAGAAGAAGATGAGAATGAGAAGAAATAAGGATAAGCTATATATCTCTCTGAAAACATTTTAGAATCAAAGTTCTCTGAACTCGTAGCTATAAGTGAGTTTTGTATCTACAAAAAATGATTCAGTATTTCAGTTTTTACTATCAAAACATTACCTTTTATGCTATAATAGAAAATATATGTTTGTTGGTTGTTAAAATAATTAACTTAATTTCACCTAATTAACCTAGGTATAATTTGAAATTACATCTTTCAATATGTTTAGTGTTTCTAGGTTTTCAATTTTTTTATTTGTAAACCAGTATATTTATAAGTTATTAGAAAAAGAATTTGTGCTTTTCATAAGAAAAATGTTTTTTGATTGATTATCACAAAATATTTTACTTGATTATCTTTGCATAATAATTGTTTATAAAGTAAGGACATTTTTTAAATATTTAAGTATACAAGATTCACACAAATACTGTCAATCATACTTAAAAAGCCAGTGTCCTGAGCTCTTGTTTAAGAAGCCAGTCATATTTTTAAATTTGATAAATCTTTAGGTACATACTGTGTTACAAACAAAAAACACAAGGCGAGTATAAACAAATAATCGGTTACATACCTCCCATCTTAGACACACTATCAGTTACTTCAGACAGAATCATTCCAGGCCACAAGTTTTTATTTATTATATAGCATAGTCTAGCACAGCATATTTAAAAGCATTTATGTTATCAGATAAATTATCAAACTTATAAAAAATAAATAGATTGCATAGATGCACATAGGTAAATTAGGACTTCCTACATACACAGGCATCTGTAGATGTTAGCTGAAAACTGCCAATTCCTTCTGACATCTGTAAATGGATATTAAGGAAGCACTAGATATTAAGAAAACACTGTCTCCAAAGTTTACTGAAGGAAGCATTTGAGTAACTCTCACTTAGGTCATTCTTTTCTATTTTCATTGTGTTGTCTGTTCTTAACAAATCTTAGAACAATCCAAGCTTCTTATCATATTCAAATAATGAAAATCATAAGAACATTGCATAATATCTTGTTTATGTTGAAAATCTTTTCCATTCCTTACCTTATACCACAGAATTTCAGGCTCCCTAAATGGAAATAAAAAATCCTCAATTTCAGGACATGGGATTTCCTTGCTTTTGCTAAGTTCAGCCTTTTCAAAATATTTCATCTTTGAATTGTAGCAGAGTCCAGTGTCATTTTCACCCACCGTCAGCGAAATGGATACTTTCATACAGTAAGTTGAGTTTCTGTAATGCAATAAAAATAGAAATGAAAGTCTAATATGAAAAATTAATAAATGTCAATGTAAATGACATTGGTTTTAGTCATCGTTTTCAACCCAAGCAAAACATAGAAAATCAGACATTTTATTTTGTATGTATTTTATAACTGTTCATGGTAATTTTACTTTTTTCTCAGCAATTAACTACAATATTTAGGTGTTGGCCTTACTCTGTGGCCAAAGGTTTATCTCTTCCTTTTGTCAAACTCCTTCTTACATTGCTGTCCTTACAGTGTATTTGAGAACAATTTCCTCAAAAGCAAGTAAGTAATAAAAGCTCCATGTATTTACCTATGAAACTAGATAACCAACTTGCTGACAGACAGCATTTCAACAGCTCTCAAGGATGAACAGATCATGTTGTAGCACCAAATGAAAATGCCAAACTGGAACTTTGGCACCACACCAAGATCCACCTATTCATCAGATCTGAGCATGCTTTTAAGTGGAAGTGGTAAACTTTCTGCAGCCTTTAATTAAAATGAGTTGTGACCCTTCCAATTATAGAATAAAGAATGTTTTAAGCTAATGGACTGCTAAACTGTTTACCTCTGCTTTCAGTCCTCATACTACCAGGCTAAAATGTTGCTTCTGCATTATCTACAGTCTTCATTAGTCTGGGCTCTGTCCTAAAACTTGTTACTTCTGCTGCTGCTAAATGTTGATATGTCAAGTAGCCAGAGACTAGGGAATGTCACTTTCCTTCCCACATTTCACTATGCTTTTTAATTAAGCTAAAGACAAAATTACTTTAAATGGTTCATTAATTTTTTTTTTCAATTTAGTTTTCAGTTGGGCAGCATATGAGTGTGTAGAGTTGAGTACTCCCCCCAGGAACACACTGTGACAATGCAAGATTTCTCTCCTACTGTTTTGTAAATGCATTTGACCCCTGATCTGCTGAAAGAGGACCCTGCAGAGAGCACTTAGGAAACATTTATTTCCTTATTTCCATTCTCAGACTCTATGAGCAGATTGCTGATTTACAACAGTCCCATGTATATCAGACATGGCAGGATCTAAAAGATAACTACATTCTCTCATTCTCTTTAGATTTCTTAATATATGTTTTTCTGTTCAAGAAGAGAGGACAGAAATGCTTAAGGACAAAGAATAAGAGAAAATTCTTTCAAAGAACTCAGTAGTCCAATTTTCTCATTTTTTCAATGTAAACCTGAAAAGGATGATAAATAAGTAACTATTAAATTAGAGAATATTCTTAGAAATGTAAGTTCTGGAATGGAATGACCCTTAGCTATGCAGCTAATTCATGGACTTGTAAGGAAAGCAAACACAAAATTACACCATTGCAAGTATAAGTAAGCTGTAAGTATAATTTACTACCCCGATCATGAATCTGGCTGAATAAAGCAAATAAAGTTGTTTAAACTTTATGCAGTGTAAAGAATGCATCCACTGAATATGATTCACTCTTGCTGCATTTAAGCTGTTTAAGAGTTGATCATCATTCTTACCTGTATATGCAATTTAAAATCATACAGCATTTTAAAGAAACCATTTTCAATACTGTATATTATGTTATTCCTCCATTAAGGTGCTACTTGGGATATTTGTTTATTATGTGGCTTGAAAACATCACAAAGTCACCTAAGTAATTTTTTCGAAATTGGTAAAA
>NW_010171014.1:4765-25297 GCF_000695765.1 Mesitornis unicolor | reverse complement strand
TCCCTGTTCTTGAAATACCTTTTCATCAAAAATAGGGAAAAGGTCTAAATAATCCATCAAGCTCTGAAGATCGAGTACACTAACTAGATGATAGGATTCTATTACTGGATAACAGGGAACAATACATAGGGAGGTATTGGCTATTTAATTTGCACATTGAAATATTCTCTTTTATTCCTTTTGATGTGTTTGAGCATTGTGTTGTGTTCATGTTATTGAATCTCATTATTTGATTTCTAGATGTTTCTAGAAGTAGCTGGGAAGGGGAAAAAAACTACAAAAACCACTTAATTGTCATCCTATTCTTTGAAGAAGCACGCTAAGTAAAACTGTCATATATAATCTCTTGTCTTCCTTCAGTATTCAGAGTGAATAGGCCAAAAAATACGATTTATGTTTTTGTCTACTAAGAGTTCTGTTCTGCAGCAGTGGCAATGTCAATTGCTACAGCTAGAATTCCTTCTGAGGCACATCCAATATTTCATCATAATAGCAGATTCTTTACCAGATGCCGCTTAGACTTTCTGTTCTGTAAGAAAATAGCTATTTTGGAAATATCTCAGAATATCTAAGCCCATTGTTTGAAGTGGACATTGGTCTTTAACAACTCAAAGTTGTGTGTATCTGTGATTTGAGTAATATCATAGAATCACAGAATCACAGAATGGTTTGGGTTGGAAGGAACCATGCATATCATCTAGTCAAACTCATCTTGCCATGGGTTGGGATACCTCCCACTAGACCAGGTTGCTCAAAGCCCCATCCAACCTGATCTTGAACACTTTCAGGGAGGAGACATCCACAGCTTCCTTGGGCAACCTGTTCCAATGCTTCACCACCCTCACAGTAAAGAATTTCTTCCTAATAACTAGTCTAAATCTACCTTCTTCCAGGTTAAAGCCACTGTCCCCCATTCTATCACTACCTGCTCTTTTACCTCATGTAAAAATATAGATATAAGCCTACTGCAGAAGAAGTACAAATTGACTGGGCTTTAAGGTAATTATGTTTTGAACTGTCAGATATTAAGGTACTGAAACATTTTGGGAGGATACTTTGTCAGCTGAGTTCTCTAACATAATTTTCTCTCAAAAGACCACAGTATCATAAAAAGAACCTAAATCTCTGGATGCCCCCCAGTGATACAGACTTTCTTATTATGACTCTATATACTAACTGCACTGTCAGTCTGACCGAGCTCATAGTTTTTGTCAGAAACTAAGGCTTTTGGGATGAAAAAATAAAAAGTCAGAGCAATACAAAGAATATGAACAAAGGAAACCAAGCTAATGTCTCACAGAACAGAAAAAGAGAAAGAAAATTAAACAATCCCCAGGTGGGAATGAAGAGTAAGAAAGAGGAGGTGAGTTTGCTCTTTACAGCTGGATGGATACAGTAGATGCAGACCCCTTCAGTTAGCAGAAAAGGTAGCAGGCAGCAGAGTCCTCCAGCAAGCATGTATATACTGCAGAAGGTAAAAAACGTTGTGTTAGAACTTAACTATGTTTCCATATGTCTCTTACTGGAGGCACCAGATAAAATAAATGGCTTAAATTCTCAATGTTTTCTATATTCCCATGGTTCCCTCGAATCAATATTTTACCTTTTCTTATCTATTATTAAACATCTTGCTTGCAATCAGCCATGTGAAAGCATATAGAGCACCAGCTAGCAAGATGCTGTTTAAATAAGAGCAGAAGACTTTTGCTTTTTACCCTTTTCTCTGCTTGAAATGACATCCACCTCACCAGTTCCTCTGTACCTTTTTCACCTTAATGTTAGTTGATTTGCAACTGTCATAGATGTACATTCATATAGGATATCTGTCATATGAGATATCTCGATACTCAGACCCTACTACAGAGAAGGGTGTAACAGAATGAAGAGCAGAAAAGCTCTACGTAGAGAACTAAAAGAACATTATTAAGGTTGCAGAAGACCATGAAGTATGGAAAAATCTTGTAAAGAAAATGAAAAAACAGTTGAGTGAAGAGGAGACCTTGACGAAAAGCAGAAAAATATATTATATACAACTATATCTTCCTTGAATTAAATGGAATTGCAGCAATTCATAATAGACAGGCCTATGCCATACTTTACTCAAGACAATTCATTAGGTAGATTGCTTTTCGAAAAACTAAAGACTCCAATTAACTATTTCTACAAAACAAACTTAGAACTTGAACTATTTATTAGCAACTGAAACTGGTTTATGTCTATCACTCTTTCATCAGCTCAAGGAATTACAATACTTGTTACTATTTAAAAATATCATTCTTCATATTATGCAATTTGAAATTAAAGTAAGCCAGTGAAGTAAAGCCTGTCATCTGCCTACGTGAGCCGTGCTTTAACATCAGTATAATTACCAACAATAACATTATTAAAAGGTTTTTTCCAACTGAGCTTTTGAGCTGAAGAACCTCCTGACATTTTGAAGATAAAGATTTATTTTCCATTCTCTGTTTCTTTCCTCTGCTTGAATTGACATATACTTCAGGATGTTGTTTCTTTGAGACATAGTTTGGAAAATACATGTATGCGTTTCATGTTGTTTTTTTTTTCTCAATTGAGGCAAAGATAGACAAAGTAGAAAAAGCCAATGGAATACATGTTGCATTTTGGCTATCTAGTAGAGAAGCATGGCCCACCTTATTCATGTGGACCTCTACACAAAGGAAAAAAATATCTAAAAAACACATAAAGACTGTGTAAAAAATGTGGGACAGTTCTGCTAAAATATCTGTCTCCTTTGTTCATGTCTAGCAAAACAAATACTTTTGTTTAGATGATCACAAAATAGCTATGAAATCGACAGTGTTCAAAGTCTTACAGACTGCCAAGATACACAAGAAATATTCTCTAAGGTCTTAGCTTTTGAGTATTTTTTCAAATCTGGAAAGGCAAAGATGTACTTACTTACATATGGAGGATATTGATCAAACATTATGATTATGAGAATGTCACAGAGGATACACTTTTGATCACTAACAGTCAATCAAGTAGCAGAGAAGAAAACATGAGCTTTTTGACAAAAACCATGAATGGTGAATGGACCTGCAAATACAGAGCTTGCACTAATTAATGTACGGCTGAGATCTAGTTTATTCAAATACTTCTAAAGTGGTTCCTTATTGAGTACAATTGATGAAAGCATACAAATGATAAAAGCATACAAATGATGAAAGCATACAGCTCAAAATCTGATTTCCAATGGATTTACTTTCTTTTTTTACAGAGGAAAGGCTGAAGTTTGTACTGTAATCCAAAATATCCGTGATCGGACATAGATCAACTTGTCAAACTTCAGACAAAAGTCTTTACAATGAAGAGCTTTGAGAAGCTTAAAGAAGGTAGAACTTTAGGAGTAGAAAGCTTGAGATTTAGTTTACTTTAGTAAAATAAGAATCTTTGTTGGGTGTTTTAATTTCTTTGGAAAAACTTTGCATTTACAAAGACATATCAAAAACAACTTTCTGCTTCATAAAATCAGGTTATTAATCTTCTCCAATACAAAAGGACTTAATAAATAACATTAATTCACCCTTAGAAGCAAGAACTGAAAAATAATTTGACAAAAAAAATAAGACAGGACATTGGAAAATTCTTCACAAATTCTTCATTTGTCTGTGAAGACAAATTTCACACACAGCTGAAATTTAACTTTGCCTCGTTCTGCTCCATGTGAAAGACTACAAGCATTATGGATTAACCATATCTTTCTAGGAAAAAAACAGGAAACATTTCTTCAATTTTACAGCACCAATATTGGTCTGTAAATTGGTCGTCTCACTATTCTTTTTAAAGGTAAGTATATAAAAATCTCTTAAAGCTGATTTTTCTTTCCTCACCCCCCCCCTTTTGTAGCTCTCAGTAGGTTTCAAGTATTTTTTTCCTCTTGCATGTTTTGTTCTCTCCTATATTTCACCTGTTAAACAAGAATTTTTTATATGGAAAGCATCTCATTTAAGCTTGGTGAAACACCAAGCAGAAGTGAGAAAATAAAGGATGAATTTATCACTTTGCACAAAAAAAATGTATCTCTGAAAAATGGTATTTGGCCATGCAAGTTGTCATTAAACAGTAGCAGGAAAGAAAAAACATGTACACAAACCCCCACAAATTAACTTCTGTAACACCAAAAAACATTATCAACTACCTTTTATAAAATAAAAAATTCATGGGCAGATAACCAACAAAATAATAGAAATAAATATCTTACAGTTTACACATTGAGTCAGTGTTTTAAATTCCTTGTCCAGTAGGAAATAGATGATAGTAAAGATTATATTTCCAGGTCTAAAAAAAAATTAAAAATAAAAAAAATAAAAAAAAGAGGGCGGTATATAAAAGATATATTTGTCATTTGGCTTTGCCTTGCGTTTTTATGTTGCATGTGAGCCCACTGAATGTATGTGTTCACGAACATTCTGTGTATCACCTTCATACTTTACTTTTTGCCAGGCTGCTGTGTTTTCCATGACACTGGAAGATACACAATCCCACAACACTGGATGTGGGATATATCTATACATTTTTTGACCTCTTATGGAGACCATCTGGAGGAAGAAAGTTATGTATCATCACAAGAAAAATAAAATTATTCCAGTATTTCTAAATTCTACCATGTCAAATTTCTACAAAACTTTTTTGACCTTCATATAAGATATTAAAACTATGTTTTCATACACTTACATATACTTAAGTAAGATCTAAAATAACTCTTGAAAATAAACACTGGTCAGCACTGATGGCTGCAGTAGTGCTGACACCATTTTGAAATTAACACCTTCATAGGCCTGCCGCCATGCAAAAAACTGTTTCACTTTCTCTATCATTATAATAAGGAAACTATTAAAAACAAATTAAAAATATACACAGGCACAGGTGAGAAATTCATAGGCAGTAACATCAGAAAGCTTGGTGGTTTTGATATATTACCCCAGACTTTTTTTTTAGTAATATTGTACATAGTCCAATGTGGTATCAGTTATTCCACTATGAAAGTGTCAATGTGACTGCACAACATGAAAATACAGATAATGATTACATTAGGAGAGTGAAAAAAAAAATCTCACACATGTATTTTAATTCTTACTGTTATATTCAATTTTGTGCATAAAAGTGTTATGTAGCACATAAAAAATTAAAAGCCATTGTAACTCTATACCAAAACAAACTGAAGAAAAGGAGAGGGTGACAAAATTATTAGAAGTTTCACAGCATGATGTCAGCATAATGTTCAACGTCTAATAGTTGTTAATACACAAAAGACTCAATCAAATTGCTAACTTCTGTGTCTAGGAACAGAATTAAAAACAATACATCTGAATTAACATTATTTCATTTCTGATACAGATAGGTAATAATGCAATCATCATAAAATATGAGTAACTGCTTATAACACAATACTATTACTTTTTTTCATTAATTACCACTGACTAGTGATACCTGTACTGTGTTACCAAATGCAGTTATATTTAAAGCAGTAACAGATCCATTTCTTCTGAATTCAGTTACATTCAAATGTTACAATAATATTAAAAACTTTTCCATATATACACTAATGTATCCTAACTATAATGCTATCTGACTTGGTACATTCGTTTAGCAATATTAAATTTAAAAGGGCCTAAAGCAGCAATATAGACCACCTAGAAACTTGGAATCTTAATACTAAAAAAAAGGTGGTTTTCCCCCTATGATGACTAATCTCTGATTTTGTCTATTCTCAATCAGTCTATCTGCTGTAATGTGATTGTTTTGGAAAAATGTTACTGAGTAACCTTATTGGCTAAAGCAACTATGCTTTAACTCACTTATCACATGATACTTTCAAGGGGGATGTCTTTTGATTGATTGTTTGCTTTTTTTTTTCTTCTGAACATTATAATAATAAGAGTTGTCAAACTAGTCAGTTAATTGTTCCTCAATCTTTCCAGTCACAAATGTTCAGAATTGTAAAATTAACTAGAACCTTTTCCTACATATAAATGAATCTTTGTGTTTACCTATTTTATTCAATAGTTTTTCAAGCCCTAAAAAACCCAAACCACTCAACAGATACAAACCACACAAAATACAAAAACAAGAAGCAAGAAGCTGCTTGGGGATTTTTATTTAAGACAACAAATCCATTTAAACCAAATTTATCTGAAAAAGAAATTAAATTAGCAAGTAGCTTGTCAGAGAGAAAAGAACAGAAGGAGGAGGAAGAGGAGATGCAAGGGGTAAAACAGGCAAGAGAACACACACAGAGCAAGAATTGTTTCTCTAAACTTCAGCACTGACAATATTGACAACTACATTTGGAGGAATCGCTTAGAGAACTAGGTGCTTAAAGCACAATTTCTTTATAAAATAGATCTTTAAAATGGGCCAAATAGGCTACTCTTATGAAACTGCTTTTTTTGTGCAATGAATAAAAGTTGGTAATTGTCAGTCTCCTCTTCAGCCTCCCCAGAGAGAACTTAGCAATGGATTTATACGGGTCATTGCTCCTCAAGCAACATCCTTCACCACCCCTATTCATGACAGGACAGAAACCGGGACTCTCTCCATTCATTGTCCACTCCTCTGTTTTGCCATGTGTACCCTTCACCAGCAGGATATTTCAGGGCAGTACAGCGTATAGCTTTGTCTCCATTTAAGGGTCAGAGAGAGAGAGAGCAGGATTTTCTCTCTATTGCCCCTACCCCTCCCAGGGGGAGGATTAAGAAAAACGGAATAGAGAGAGAATAATAAAAAAAAATGCTCTGCACAAGGTTGGAAGTTAAGACTGTAACAAATTTAATGAAAACAACAGGGAAAAGGAAAAGGGAATTAATAAGGGACAAAGGGTAATTACATACAAAACCCGATCCTAGTAGTCCCGAGTGGAAATGTCCAAACAGTGCCTCGTGGCCGTTGCGACTGCTGTGACTCGTCACCAGGGACCGCAGTGGTGCCAGGAGCGGATGGTGGTGGATGCTGCCGAGCACGTGGAGCTAGGCCCAGCTGTCCTGAGATGCGACAGCAAGCAGCCCAGGAAAGCCAGGAAAAGCCTGCGAAAACCTCGGTTTTTTATAGACTGTGGCCAGAAAGGGAAAGGTACAGTACTGATCTCTGACCCTCCAGGGTCCTACAGACACCACCTGTCCTTCCCTTTCAGGCTGGCAACCCTTAAACCATAACAAGCTTATACCAAAGACCCACTGTCTTTGGGACTAGAAAGGAAGGCTCTTTGAAAAGTCCTCATCACTCCTCTGAAGGTGGAATTTGAACTGAATCCCTGTTTAGTTTCCTTATATAGTTCAGCCATCTTGCTTTCTGCGTGCAAAAGCATTTCCTCTCATCAAAGGTGTTCAGGATAAGACTATCTTCATCTAGTGCACAAAGGCAGCATTCAAAGGAGAGATGAAGAGGGTAAACGGACCTCTGTTGATCCTGGCCTTGATCATCGGGCACAACAAAATATTTCTGCAGTTCCAGTTAACATGTAATGGAACCGCATTACAATTACAATATCCACCGAATGCAGCCAGATCCTCTAACAATGTTTTTCATTTAAGAAAGCAGTCTGAAGTCTTTGCATTCTTCTGCATACCTTCTATTTCTCCTTCATTTTCAAGGAATGTAATACTTGTAGTAATTGTTCTGTCATGACACTGGTGACACTGGATTTTTGCAGGGTATATTAAAAATTATGACTAATCAGGAAGTTAACTGGCAGCAGCGCAGATGTGTTCTTTCAGTGGACATCATGACAGCAAATTCATTTTTTACCCTTTCAGTAGCATTGCTAGAAAAATTGCAAGCTTTGCATTAATAGAGATTAGTTATACTGAATTATGTTATAATATTGTTTTTTACCAGCGTAAACAAACTGGAGAGCAGATGGAAAGTAAAAGAAATAAAATACATCTCTTTTATGTTTCCTCTCGGCATACCATCTGAATTGGGAAAGTAATTTTATTTCCAACTCCTCCTAAACTGGACATTAAAAAAGAAAGTCTGAGAAATGTTTTTTCTTAACAATATTTTGAATTTTAATAAGTAAACTTGGCCACTGATGTCAATACTCACTTTCTATAAATGGTCCATCCCATTTCAGGGGAAAACTTTTGTTGACTTAATTAATTAGATTTTTCATGTTTTTGCAGACACAATTCTGTCCATTTCCAGTCCAAGTAACTTGTATTAGAGTTATTTGGATGCCCCAAAAGCTGGAGGAAAAAAGCATTCATTCAAGAGAAAAACAAAAACACATTATTGATAAGCTACTTGTGCTCTTGGCCAGTGGCACCAAAGACTCTTTGTGAGCTTTAAAACTTTCACACAAGAAAATTTTAAAAGCTTTAGATGGTAGTGGGGTTGTTTGAGGACAAGCCTGAGGCCTTGGTGACCTGGCAAGGGAGGAAGGCCAGCACATCCTACTGCAGCTAGAACTGCTGCTGCATAGCAAGGTCCCCTTGGTGGTGGGGTCTGATGCTTCTGGATAATTTGTTCAGGAAAGGAGTTTTCAAACTTTTTATGCAAGGGTTCCATTTGTTGTTGTTTGGTTGGTTTGGTTTTTGCCCCAGACTCTGTGATGGCTGGCTTCCACACCCTCTAGCTCTGATAGCTGAAATCTATCAGACTGCCTTTTCCACAAAGCTTCCAGAGCCAACAGAGCTGCAAGTGCTGGGGCAGTGCTGCAGGAGCTGGGGAAGAGAGAAAGTGGTGGGAGATAGATAGAAGCCAGCTGGAATTTTCCTCTGAGCCTTAGAAATTATCTCGTGCTTCCACACCCTGGAGGGCCAACCCAGTTTGAAAACTGTGTTTGACCTCAACTGAATTACATAAGCACTGATTTCTTCCCTCAAGGGTCACCTAATTATATACATGATACTATGAAATAACCCACTGCACACAAGCCTCCAGGACTATTTGAATATCAGTGCTCTACAAGATACTTGATTTAATATGTTTGAATTAGTCACACTAGAAAATATTGATCGGTTTTAGTGCCCACTTCCATCCTCGGAAGCCAAAACTTTCACATTTTATATTCTGACACAAGTGTTACATGCTGCCATCTCATGTTCCCCCTTCTCTCCAGCTTTGCTGGAAGAGAATGTCAAAACACAAAGTCTAACTGGGTTAGAATAGTGTTTTCCTTGTGTTGAAGAGAGCTACTGATTGATTTGAAAGGCTTTTTATTGATGTTCTGGAGTATAAAAATGAAATACAAATTAGCCTTTAGAAAAGGAATTGAATTTTCTCATCCTTATAATACCCGAAATCTTCTTTTGTGAGTAAGCTAGAAAAAAAAGGTGTACACTTTTATCTTATTGACTTTTCTGTATGATCTCTGTCTTTTTTAAAGTCTAAGTGAAACTTAGCCCTTTGTGAGACCTGGAATCAATCTGACATTGATTTCCACATTTTAATAAAACCAATAATCTTAATTAAGAATTTGTACTGGCAATTACATGGAAGGCACAATTGCATAATATTAATTTCTCCATAAAACATTTTATTTAAAATTAAAGCTTCCTTTCAGGTAAATTTTTTTTAAAAATCCATACGCTTACAGTACAGGAATATATATTAATCTAAATATTCATCTAGTGTAACTATGTAATCCTACAATATAATAATATATATTTAAATACATTTACTTTAAAGACAGCTTCTTTTCAAGCTTCCTTAAAAGAAAACTCTCATATTCTGACAACATATATTTCTATACTGTAGAAATCTATATGCTTATACATACATACAGTAATTGTAAAACTAATCAGAGAGACTATGTGATTTAAGAGAGTTATCATATAAAGGTTTTTAAAGCATATTAATACTATGCTTATATGTTATTTGCTGTGAGTAAACCCCAGTTTTTAAAACAGCATTTTATTAAAATATTTTGGTACACAAACATCTTCAGAGAATAGCACGTACATATGGATTGAAGGTAAAAATGTCAGGGGTGAGCAAAAAGAATGGGAATCAATCAAAAAAACATTGTAATTGTACTGCACAGAGTATATAAAGTGAGTACCGTATGGATTACCACCAGTCTGAATTTAATAGCATATTTAATAATTAAATGCTACTTACAAATTCAGTGCTAAATTAGCTACTCATTTCAGAGAGTCTTTGCAGGATCACTAGTGAAGGAATTTTGGGCCAGTGAGTCATAAAGTGCTAAGAAGGAGACATGTCAGAATGATACTGAATGCAAATCAACATATGCTCCCAAAGGAGACAGAAGTAAGGGCTGTGTGAGTATACCCTTTTAAATGAAAATCCTTTTAGCTTTCTACAAACTGCAGTAGGGAGATAATACCTTAGCATGAAACGCCTCTAGGTAGACTATCTCCCCATAATACAGGAGATGACGGCACTTGCTTTTTATTGGGAACCAATGATCATGAAGGAGAGTAAATTTTAAATCTTATTTGGCACCATATACCAGAATAGCAAAACTGCAGTACTATGGCTTCTTTGGAAAATGGCAAGTTAACACAGTTTTATTATTCCCTCCATTTCACAGATTCACAAAATGGTTGAGCTTGGAAGAGACTTCTAGAGGTCATCTGGTCCAATTTCCCCTGCTCAGGCAGGGCTGCCTGGGAAGATGTCTGGCTAGTTTTTTAATATCTCCAAGGATGGAGACTCCATAACCTCCCTGAGCAAACTGTTCCAGGGCTCAGTCACCTACACAGGGAAAAGTGTTTCCTCATATTCAGACAAAATCTCCTGTGTTTCAGTTTGTGCCTGTTGTCTCTCTTCTTGTCACTGGACACCACTGGAAAGATCCTGGCTCTGTCTTATTTGCACCCTTCTTTCAGGTGTTTATATACATTAATAAGATCCCGCTGAGCCTTCTCTTCTCCAGGATGAACAATCCCAGCTCTCTCAGTCTGTGCTCATAGGAGAAATACTTCAGTCCCTTAATTATCTTTGTGGCCATTTGTTGGACTGTCTCCAGTATGTGCATGTCTCTCTCATACTGAGCAGGGCAGAATTGAACCCAGCACTCCAGGTCGTGGCCTTGCCAGTGCTGAGTAGAAGGGAAGGATCACCTCCCTCAACCTGCTGGCAATAATTTGTCTAATGCAGCCCAGGATGTCATTAGCTCTCTTTGCTGCAAGGTTACATTGCTGACTCACGTTGAGCTTGGTGTTCCCCAGGACCCCCAGGTCCTTTTCTGCAAAGCTGCATGGAACATCTATTTTCTAGGTTTGTTGGTTTGGGTTTTGATTTTCATTGGCAAGGAGTGGAGGGGAACTGTTAATAGAATCTACTTCGTCCAAGGATTTATATTTTAAAAAGCCCAGAAAATAATAACAATTAGTGTGAGAATGAAGGGAAAAAGTACTTACTTATTGAAGCCCTTACAATTCTGTCTACCATTTAGTGCAACAGTGTGTGCCCAAGCAGCTGTGCCTACACAGGGCTCTTCTGTCAGGAACAACGAGGTGTTACTGCATCCTGATGAGCCAGAAGGTCATAAAATATTGGAACATCTTTACCACCAATTCATCCCTTTTGCAAACATAATACACCTTCTTTTATACTACTAAAGTGGAAAGCATTATTGGAAACAAAGAAGATACTGAATGGCTTCTCCCTTGTTCCCTCTCTTTGCTTGATGAATCAGTACAAGTTCCCAAACAGAACTAGAGGAGGACAGATCCTATCGTTCAGTCCGAAATGCTAAGTTCGGTTCTCCTGTTCAGCTGTTAAGCAGCTACATAAAGAGTATCCCTTGAAGGTTTCCATCTTGTCTTTGAATGATTAGATAGTTATTTCTTGCTAATTCTGAATGTGTGTGTTCTTTTCTGAATAGAGATTTCTTATGTTTCATTATCAGAGTTACTCATTAAAGGTAGATATGGACAGAGACATCCAACAATTGTAATAATTATTATAGATATTAGAATGACATTTGCACATGAAAAAGATTCCCTTGAAATTCTCTTCCCAACTCTTTGTCATATCTACGCAGTAAAAATAGGAATAAGTATTACATGCTTTGAAAGCAGACTCTAAACACGAGAAAAATCATCACCTTTATTAGGTTGCTGCTTCAATGCTGTTTACTAGCATACTGATGCCACTTAGCCAGACTACCGGAAAAACTCAAAGAAAATTGCTTTACAACCCTCAATTTAAAAAGTAATTCCAATTCTTATGACTGCTACATTTGTTAAAAAACACTTTTAGTTATTCTTGGCTTACATTTATTTTCCTATGAAGAAAAAAATAATTCAGGAATCTGTCAGTCTTTACCAGAAGCAAAATTAGAGAAGGTCTCTCAAGTAGCATGACGTCCCACAGATGAACATAACAGCATTGCTGTATGCAGATTGAACTAGAACTCAAAAGAAAGTACCAAGTTTCTGCAGAAAAAAACAGTATTTTGCTTAACCTGCTACAAAACCAGATCTTTAGAAAGATGCAAGAACTTGATGAAATTTATACAATTAAATACCTCAGAGCAAGTCCTGAATTCCTAAATAAGGAATTTACATGCTGAAAAGAGAGCAGGATTTGAAGAAACAGATCAATAAACAAATGAATATTCTAAAATTTCAATGCAACTTTCATCCAAGTACCACAAAGTGTGTGGGAAATTTATCCATTATTTATCTCATATTTGGCTGTGTTCATATGAACAGCTTTAGCACAAAATAGATTCCAAATTTGCCTGAGTGTGATCTGTATCAACACAATAAATATTTTTAGTTCACTCTAATTTTGATCTGTAAAATGTGATCCAGATATTCAGGGCTGTTGTTTAAGATCAATGTCATGGAAGTTCAGGAAACAGAAACCAGAACTCAAATTGTATTAATATTAAACTCATATCAACAGCATCCCTGAAGCCAAATACAGCCAAGCAAACACATCTACCCACCCCAGCAACCTACTCTGCCCAATGCTGAAAGTGTTAGTTCTCAGTCCAGCCTCCAGAGTTTCTTTCCAGTCTGCATGTCTGCCCATTTGCCCTGAAATGTACTAAAAGCCATGTTTATGTCCACATGTTCAAATGAAAACATAGAAATGCAAGCTCTACCCAGCATCAAAACACTCTCTCAGTAGTCAAAGCCATGAAATCTCTTTTGCCCAAGAGACAGTGTGTCACTATTTCTCCTCACACTGACATGCATCTCCTGCAAAAGAACTGTTGCCCTCTGCAGCACCTCTTGAAAATGCAATACATATATCTGCACATTGCCTATGGTCTTCAAGAGTATAAGTATAAAAATAATCAACTTCACAGAGAAGAAAACAGAGCTTATTGAATCATTTTAGGTAAACATTATTCAAGGATCCCTTGGAACTAATTTCTTGAAGAAGCTAGGACAAGAAGAAGGGCACATATTTTGTTGTAAGCCTCTCAAAGGAAAAGTGAGATGAAGCTCCATGTTGAAGAATGAGTAATTCCCTTCTTCTGCAGCATCCTCAAATAAATTATTTCTTGTTTTCCTGATCTTCTGGACATAGTGTAAAAAACCAACAGCTGTGGACCTTCGCTGCTTTCAGCATCAGGTTTCCCTCTCCAGTGGCTGGCCTCAAGAACGTGATGCATTTGAGAATTCATCCAACCCTCAAGTTAAAAATATATGAAACTATACTAATTTTTGTCTCATTATCAGCCACCAAGGTAAATAACTCTGAGATGAAAAATAAAAAGCCTACAGAGGCTTCAGCTGCCCCAGCAAACAGAGAGGTATGAGAATAAGGCACAGACAGGTGCCAGACAACATAAACATTTATTTTCATTTCTTGTTTTAGTTTTCAAGCTTGCTGCTGCCTCTCAGCCTCAGAAGCATGAATCATCCAGAATATCCAGATATGATATGTGAACAGAGGCAATATGAATGTATGAAAGCATTTCTGCAGTTTTGAATACTTTTACATGATCCAAGTGTGCATGTGTAAGCTGTTTTAGTTTGAAAAATTGAGTTTTGCTTTACATGTTTTAATTCACATCTCAAATCTAAAAGATAAACTGAATAAGTCTAAATAAATTTCCTATAACTGAAAGTCACTGTCTCTTCTTTTCCACTTGGACTCTGGCCTAACCTTTATGTGTCAGTGTGTTTGCACAGTGCCTTTCGGCACAGATATCTGAGGGACAGTAGCAGAGAACCTCTCATGTTTTTTTCTTGGTGGTAGTCTTACAGAAAAGTCCACTACATTTGTCAAAATGCAGAATTTCTACTTTGGCTTGTCTGGCTGCTTCCTCCCATAGCAGGTCACAGCTTCCAGGTGGGCTGATGCTGCCAGGTTAATCATTTGCTGTTCCTTGTGACCTAACTTCACCCCCAAATTCCCCACTAGCTAACTATAGGAAAAGCTACATATCACAGTTTAGTTCACTTTATAAATAGACTATGGCTCAAAACCTTGCCAATCAGTTTTTTATAACTGAAGAAATATGCAAATTCCTCCTGAAAAGAAAATGCAACCTATATTGTCATTTATGTGCCACATTTTATGGTTTATATTTTAGTTTCTGCAATCTATTTCAGTCACATTTTTATTCATCAAATTGGGAAAGAACAAAGAGAATCTGTAAATTCTTGTATTGATTAAACACTTTGTCACATCTTTCATGGGTGAATTAATATCTATTTGCAAGTATTTGAATATTCAGAACAATTTGGTTTACATAGCTGTTTTCTCGCCATTGTTCAAAAACATGACTTCTGCTTGCAATCTTGTTGCCTTTGTTAAAGGCACCTGAATCCAGTAACTAGACAGATGAGAAGCTGCTGCAGCTCTGTGCCCCAGGTTCAGCCAGCAGCCAGGCTAAGCACGCCTGCCAGATAGGTAAACTTGCACACACACACACACACACACACACACACATACATGCACACAGCCAGTCAGGCAGACAGACACTTACACAGATGCACAGCGCTCACAGAAATGTGAACTGCAGAGCAGGCTCAAACTAATTCCTCCTCTCTAGCTGACCAAGTTGAAGTCAGTTAGTGGAATATATACATACACATGTACACAGCATGGGTGCCTTCAGCAGCTGGTCATAGGCACTCAGTCCAGGAACTGGCCCCAGGTCCCCTGCTCTCCCCAGCTGCTGGCATGGAGTTTGCAGCCCCCAGAAGCTGCAGGAGGTCAGACATCTTACCTTACTCACCAGACTGGCTCAAAGTTCATGAGCACACACTAACATCTACTTAGGGTACATAAGACAGCCACAAGGAAAACAGAAACACCCTTTAATGAGAAGACAGGACAGAGTAGTCACCATCAGTCTTTTTACACTGGATCTCCTTTTCCCCCTATCCCTTTGCCTTTTATCCTCTACTTTCATCCATTTCCCACACTTGTTCTCAATACGTTAGTTTTTTTTCCACTTATGGTTCTTCCCCTGAACATCCCAAAATAAGGTCAGTACATCCTCACAATCCCTTTAAACCAGCATTCAGCAATAATTTTTACCTAAAAAAAAAATCATTTCCTCCCTGCATCCCATGGTAAGTCCCACATGCCTTCTCAGAAAGCAGCCTCTCCAAATGACTGAGAAATCACTTGCATGTGTGCGTGGGTGGGTGAGTGGTTTCTCACGCACAAGTGATGGGGGTTTCTTGCCCATCACTGCTCCTCTGACCCTTATTGAGCCTTTGTGCTTTCTGCAATAATTTCTAGGCACTAAACAGTCTGCCTAACTTAGTACTACACATATGATAGCAGGCAAGGTATCAGTAGATTTATGTTAAAATGGAAGACCATCAAGCACTTCTCAGAGCTGAGACAGGGTGACATTCTTGACAGGCCACAGATATCTTCCAGGGCTCCATTATTTTTTCCCAGCTGGGTCTTTCCCTGCCTTTCTTTCTAACTGGTCTCTTCTGTTTGCTTGGTCACTCTCCTAAGGCTATTTTACTATGAAGTGTTCACTGTCTCTTCTGTGCTATTTAATCTAAAGACAGACTTTTAAATCATGGCATCTTGTAAAAGTAGTCACAGTTTGTGAGCATGATCATAAATACTACTACATAAATCATATTCTGGTAATGTTGTTTTCTAATGATTTTCTGAAACTTTCCAAACTATAAAGAAAATGCACAAAAAATGTCTAATCAGTTTCTTCATCTTTCTCGAAAGCTTGAAATATAACTTCTGTTTTCTTAAATGTTCAGTTTCACAGCAGTATTTCTTCTACCTGATTTTTCTCTGAAAGCTATGATTCTCTTTTTACCTTACATTTTTACCCTCACTCTAATCTAGTTTAAAAATGTAGCCGTTTACAGTATGACTCATAAAGACACAGATACTGTTTCAACATAACTTCCTTAAGTCTTAAATATTCTTAAAATATTTATTTTTTAGTATCCAACAAAATAGCAGAAATATTCATCTTCTAAGCTAACCAGTTTTGGAGTTATTACAAATAGAAAAAATATAAAGTAGTAGCAAAAATTCCAGATAGCATTTTAGGATAGCATAACCAAAAATGTCACCAAAAATTGTACTATAAGGATAGAAAGAGGGCACATATATGAAAAAAATCTGTTTCTTTCTGAGCAACTTAGAGGTTGTTTGTTTTTTAACAGGGCTCATTACAGGAAATCTTCTATTGTAATTACGTATCAGCAACTGCTCCTCCATAATACTGAAGGTTTCTGTATAATTTCTCTTTTTTGAGGAGAAAAATAACTCATAAATATTTCAATTTCCAATTACTGAAAGATAAAGAACAACACAGAAATGTTGAGAACTTGAACAAAAGCACAAATTGTAGTACATTAAAGAAAATATGCAAGGAAAGGGTTATGTTGAACTGTGCAAAGCACTGATGCAACACAAATGTTTTGAGGAACGCGATTTTGAAGCCTTCATATTATATTCTGCTTCCTTCTTCTGCTGGTTGAAATTTATGCAAGACTCTTGCTTCTACTGGGACCAAGAGCAGAAGTCCTAATATCTTCAATTTACAGAGGCAGATTTTTCCTTTTTACATGCACGTACATTTACATTATTTCTATTATGTACATTTACATGTAAGAATATTGTATGCTACTGTAAAATGTGTTGACAAAAGAATATTTGGTCCTTAAGAATCTATTTGCACCTTCTCTAATGATCTACCTAAAATTTCAGACTTTTTCTGTTCTTTTATTAAGTAATTTTCAAAGTGGTTAATTTTTTAATCCCAGTCATTACAAATTATCAATGACTATAGTACAGCTATTAATCAAATGCATAAACATATCTATATCAAAATGTGAATTTCGTCAGAAATTAAGGGCATAATATCAAAAGTGGAACAATAAATGAAAATTTCCTACATTTTATGTATGCTTGAATTGAGGAATGAACAAGCTCATTCCTCATAACACAGTCAAAATATCTGAAAATTGACAGCTTTATGGAAACAGGCCAGAGCACAAAAATATGTTCAAATATATTGCAGCATAAAACGAAGCATCTCTTTTAGTGTATGATTGCTCTGATAAACATCAGTACTACTCAAAGAGCCCTTTAGCATGAAAGCAACCCTGTATATTATTATGTAAATAAAATAATTAAAAACCAAAGTTGTTTTCACACAATAAAAAACATTTGTAGGAAAACAGTATGAGAATAGCTTTCCTGGTTTCATATGTGTTTTCTAGTTTCTACAGCTATTTTGCAATGAGTGTTCATGACATTACTCTTTCATAGTAACCATGGGAAACTGCAAAAACATAATAAATCAAAAGCAAACTGCACCTATAAGTGCTGTTAGTACATGATTATTATTTGTTACAGCAAGACAGAGATTCAGTAGAAATAGAATATTTGCTTGTTCCTTATTCCTGCAGCTTTTAATTAAAGACTACCCAGCTAAATCAAACTACCAGAATGACTTCAATCCCCAAATTGTGGTTTTAGGAAGGTGTTCCTTCAGAGCATCATCATACACAATTATTCAATTAAGATGTATGCTTGAAGGAACAGCAATATCCCACGGTCATACTTGGGAAATAGTTGACACTATCTCAGCTGTCTGTATCTATAACCTAGTCCCAGAAAACTCTTGAATTTCAGGGGACTGTCCCTCCTTTTTGTATTAATTGAAATCTATCAGTTCCAGAGAAGCAAGACTGAACTCAAAAAAGTAAGTCTTGTTTGGGTAGATTTTACTTATTTGAGCAGATTTTCTCAATTTTGGAGCAAGCTAATAACGCTTCATACTAGGAGCTATGAATCTCCCTGCAGAGAACAGAATTGATTTTTTTTGTGGGAAAAGCTGTGTAACAGAGTTCTGTTTTCCATATCAGTTCAGTGACAGCTCATCATTACTTTGTGACTGAAGGCTGTGCTGAACCCTTGGCACAACTGGGTTTATTCTGTTGACAAAGCAGAATTTTGCCACAATCTGCAGAAATGCCTAACCGGAGGAGGGATAGGCTGCCTCTTCTAGCACACAGGTTCCTCTAAGACAGCTTCCTGCTGTAGTTCCTTGCACAGCTAGACTTGTGGCTTAAATAAAAATATCATCTGTGGTGGTTTCAGACAGCAAGATGGCATGTGATATTCAGAAGCAGATGAGGGAAGTCCTGTCAGTGGCATGCAACATATGCCCATTTGTGTGTATATATAGATATCTAATGTTTTCAATCTAGGAGAATTTTAATTATAAAAGCCTTGGTTATAACATCATTACCGCAAAAAATAGGAAGGTCTTCACTTAAGTGATTCCTAATATGCCTTTAGCTCTACTTTTCTGTGTACTTAGAGTATGAATTAGTTAGTAGTGATATGGTTATATGTTATTTTTCACTGTGAAATTAGCTCATTTACATAACAAGTATAGACTGGTGCTTCCTAACTTTCTAATGCTTAACATTTCAAACTATGAAACATTCCTCTCAATACTTTCTCTAAAAAACATGATTCTCAATTACTAAATACCATTGGATGTGTTGGAATTCAGAGTTGTGGCTATAAGGCATGCCATGGTGAGGCTCAGGAGTTGCTGCATATGGTTCACTCTGAGAGGGAAAATGGAAAAAAAAAAAGAAAAAGAATTATTTCTTTTTTTAAAAAGGGGGAAAAAACAATGCAAAAAGAAGAGAAACAAACAAAAAAGAAAAAGGAATAGGAGAAGGAAAACAAAGATAAAAATAAAAATAAAGGAAGCTACTTCAGGGCAGAGGAAAAGTCAAATTATTCTCCAGAAGGTCTCCTGGGCTACTGAGGCCGCCAAGTTTAAATACAGGCATGGAGAGACCCTGTGTATCAAATGTAGCTCAAAAGAAACAAGTTGGGTTATATAAACCCTACATTCTATCTCCTCACCAAAACATCCAAGAATAAGATTGTTTTTGTGGGGAAAGTGACAGATCTGACTGTAGCACCACTAAAATATAATTCTTTTATCACTTGCCCTCATTTCAGTTTTAATAAGCTCTCTTGGCTCTCTTATCTTTTTATGTTCACTCCAAAGCAATTAAACAGAAATGCAAATGTCATACCCATTTTTATAAAACTGCAATAAAGTCACCAAATGATGTATTTGTTAAATGATCTATCATTTTTCTGTCAACAAAATCTAGCTAATATGAGGATAATCCCTGTATTTGTACCATATGTGTGTTTGCATGTTGTATAAACATGGGAAGATTATTAGTTACAATTCTAGCACAACTTCTAAGGAAGCATTAGATTTTGAAAGCTCAAATCAGTTAAATAAGGCAGGAAGAGAATTTATGAATATGCAGTTTGGATTTCAAAACAGCTGCTCTATTTGACCATTTAAAAAATTACCCCTTTTTTATTCAGTATATGCAAATATCCAATAAAGTGAGATTACATTCACACAAATATCTGGTAACTACTTTAATTCAGATGAGTTTTCATACAATCCTCTTTCCCCTTTAAAGAGAAGCTTCATCATAGAACAAACAAGAGAATTCAGATTTATTTTTCTGTTTTTGTCTGAAACAAATCTACCAAATCTGTCAGGAAACTGAGTTATTGCACACAAAATAATTCAATAATCACTCATCTTGAATAATGAACAACGTGCTGTCACCAGTGACGACAGCTGATCACTACGACCAATGGAAAAGACCTCACCCAAAATACAAGGAATGTGCTTTGCTGCTAGACATTTTCTGACAAAAAACCCCCACACAGCTCCAGCTCGCGTATTTGCCTGTGACCTCAGCCAAAGGCAGCCAAGTGTTTCACACTCTGTAATACATTTGCCTCATCATCCATGAAGTGTAAAAGTGTTATTTTGAAGAGGAGGAACTGACATGGAAAGACTACGTTACCACTCCTCGCAAAGAGTAATATGACTAAATATCACAAAAATAATTTAAATCCAACTCTGAATATTTACCCTCCATAATCAACTCCATTTTTGAATTAGCATGTTATAAGGTAAAGGAGCAAAAGCCAGGAAGAACATATGAAAGAAAAATCTATATCCCTTTTTTATATGTAGCATATAAATATGACCCTTTCTTGTGACTCTATCATTTACCCCCCTGCTTGTTCAGACTTTGTACAAACTCTTCACAGCCGTGTGTAACAGCA
>NW_010171014.1:0-4734 GCF_000695765.1 Mesitornis unicolor | reverse complement strand
AAAGAGCGGGAGTGAAATCAAGACACAGGTAGCCCAAACAGCAGTGAATGAGTCTGTGTCAAACAGCAACACTTCAGGCTAAATTCAAAGAACAAGGCGAAACAAAAGCCTGTATTGGGTTTACATAGCAAGGTGTTGGCAGTGGAGTGCTGCAGAGGTGGCCTCTGTGAGAAGAGGCCAGGGGCTGCCCCATGCCAGGCAGACCCTGTTTCAGCCATGTCCACTAGATTTACCTCAGGTCATAGCTAAGTGCAGCAGCCAAGCAGACCATGTCCCTGGGAAAGCATATTTAATAACGCATTTAAGAAAAAAACACTGTGCGACAACTGTGAGGGAGAGGACTGAGAAAAACTGAGAAACAATGCTGCAGATGCTCAGCTTAGTGAACAAGGAGGGGGAGGAGGTGTTCCAGGTGCTAGAGCAATAATTACCCTGCAGCCAATGGAGAAGACCATGGTGATGCAGGTTCTCCCCCTGTAGAGAAGCAGATATCCACGCCTGTGGAGGACCCCATGCTGCAGCAGGTTAGGTATGCCATGAAGGAAGCTGCAACCTGTGGGGAATACTGTGCAGGAGCAGTGTTTCTGGAAGAAGCTGCATCCCATGGAGGACCCATGCTACAGCAGTCTCTTCCAGAAGGACTGTACCTTGTGGAAAAGAACCATGCTGGAGCAAATCTTGAAGAACTGCAACCTATGGGAAGGACCCAAATTAGAGCAGCCTGTGAAGAACTGTACCCAGAGGGAGGTATCCCACACTGGAGTAGGGTAAGAGTGTGAGGAGGAAGGAGTGGCAGAGATGAACTGTTATGAACTGACTTTAATCCTCATTCCCTGTCTCCCTGTGCATCAGAACACAGGGAGGAGGTAGAGGAGTTGAGAAGGAAGGACTGAAGTTGAGCCTGAGGAGAAGGAGTCTGGGGGAAGCTGTTCTTAATTATGTCTTTTTTTTTTCTCAAAATACTAATCTATTTTTTCTAACTGGCAATAATTAAATTAATTTTCCCCATGTCAAATCTGTTTTACCCATGAAGGTCTTTGCCTTGACCCAGAAGCTTTTAAATTTTACTTTTGCCTTCTATCCTGTTGAGAAGGGGGAGTGAAAGAGCAACACCGTGGGCATCTGGCAGCCAGCCAAGGTTAACACACCACAGGGGCAAATCGTTAAGTTCCTACTGGCACTCAAAGTAATTTTCAGTCCCAAAAGGTATGAGAAAAAAAATCAGTTTAATTTTTACTGCCGCTTATTCTCTAATGATATTTTAGTAATTTTACTATCTTCCTCAGCAATATCCTCATACATTAAAAAATGACTTTGTTGTAGGTAGGCTAATAAATATTGTAATCTTCAAAAAGTATACTCTTAAAGGATAAGTTGCATAATTTTCTGCAGAGTTACAGAAAAAGGTGACAGAACCAACACAAAGATGACACGGCAGGGAGGAGTATCACTTGTTAAGCATCACATTTGTTAACTAGACAAGAACATAACTTTGATGTACTATACCAAGTATTCTATTATAATTTCGAATCCTAAAAGGCAGAAAAACACCATAAAATGTACCATGACTGAAAAGCTCCCTTTAACAAGACCAGAATAACACTGCATTGCAAAAGAAATGGTTTGAATAAAATGCAGGGACCACTATGCACTGAGAAAGGACTCTAAAATACAACATTACCTACAGGCTGCCCAAGACAGAGTTCATATTTTCTAAATTTGAGGTAATTTATTTTTTTCTATTAAGTTTTAAAGGTATGCTTGCTATGTTCTCTTCAGCTTTACTAAGACTTGACATTTTAACTTTGTCTTCCTAAAAAGGTCTAGTCTTCTCTGTTTTGCTCTCAGGTTTTTTTTATGTAAAAAAGAAATCTACACTGCATCAATAGCAAAAAAATCTTGAATGTAATCCTGATCTGTCATATAATGTGATGAACAGAAAAATAAATGCAGAATCACACAAGTTTTGAATAGTACTTCTCAAATGCTTTCCAAAACACTAGCAGCAAAAGTTCAAAGATTAGGTGTCTTGAGGTAGGGGAGACTCTGTAGGTACAAACGCATGTCTCCAGTATGCAACAAACAATAATAGCTCATGAACAGATGTAGTTAATATATGTGTCTTTTTGATAGAATATTTGATGCTTTTCATAACAGACTTTCAACATTCACTTCTGTAATTAGTAAAAATAATAACAGCAACTACAATGACTAAAAGGTACAAAAATAATTATAATCAATACCTTATCCAAAATAAACCACTTTCAAAAAATGGAGCAATCCTCCTTAGCCATACTTCAATGTTGTCCTTCAAACACATTGCATCTCTCTGTGAAGCATCTATTTAATTTCATCTTCTATTCTAAGTAACACACAAGAGTAACTGAAAAGGAGGTCAAGTGACATTACCGTACAGCAGAACTAGCACAGAATGCATACTGCTTTACATCCCCAGAGGTAGCAGTGTTATGCTGCATGCAAACAATCTGGCCTGCTCCCTAGGGAAGAAGATTTAGTATTTCTAAAAGGTTTAGCCAAGGGTTTGGATGCTTTCATTGTCTAGCCAATAGAACAACTTGAACGCAGCTGCTCTTTACTAAGCAGGCTGGCCTTTACGATATTTTTAATAGGTCACTTTTAGATACTCAATGGTAGAGGCATATAAATGTTTACAATGAAATATAGATTTTACAAATCTCTCTCTCTCTCTCCACATCAATTTTAAACTCACTCTTACAAATGCCTTTATACTGAAACTAAGCTGAAATTCCATGTGTTTCTCCTGTAGTTCAGGTCTCAGAATTGTAACATATTATTTGTATTCTAGTAGTGTCAAAATGTTCCAGTCAAAATGAATGCCTCTCTGTTTTAGGTGTTGTGCATAAACACTCAAGAAGCCCATGACTGAAAATCTTCCATTAGAAAAGAAACCACCTTTCAAAAGGAGAAGGAAGAGCATTTAAGACTAAACGCCACATGATTTTTTTTAATATTTGCTGAAATTTTACTCCTTTTATTTCTGAAATTGCAAAATAAGTAAGGACAAGCGTGCTTAGACTACCTCTGATGACAAGTAGTTCACTAAGAAAAAACACGAACTTTTAAAGTAGTGTTTGAAACTTTGTATCTTAAGGAGAAGCAGAATATAGGCAGGGCAGGCAGAAAGGCTGGCAGGAAGAGATACCTGAAGGAAGCTGGGCACTGAGATGAGTGATCCCTTAAGCATGACAGAAAAGAATTGAGTTCACATTATTCCTGATCTAAGTTGGTTGCAGTGAACAGGAACTTTTCCACTTAGTTCAATGTACTTGGAGCAGGGCTGGTTTTCACTAAATTTCTTTCCTGTCTGAGGAGGAAGAAGAGGTGGAATAAATTCTTTAAGAAGGCAGTCAGCTCACAACCATGTGCCTTCACAAGAGCTTAATTAGACTTCAAGTATCCTCAACTCACCCTGCAAGAGCCAATATAGGAAACAGGAGTATAAACTCTCTCATAATCTCTGTGCAGCTTGCCTTGCAGATGCTGTAATGTAGGTACACTGGTGCTATTCTGAGACCAGGCTTCTACCACCATGCACTGTGTAGAGAAGCCAGTACTGCCTCAAGTAAAAACAACCTAGGGCTGCATTTTGAGACCATTTCTCAGGTTGCCTTTCTGAGGCTTTCAATATCCTTAAGTGAAAAAAAAAAATCTTTTTACAGTTGGCACAGCAGTAGGGAATTGGATTATTAAAGAAACTATTTCTCTAACTCAAGTAGTTAGGAGAAGCTGATGCGTAATATCCTCATTTCCAACAGCCTTTTTTTCTGAAGAGCTGAGGACAAAAAAATGAAAATCCTTAAAATAATACTAAAATGATTTATAAAATAAATCCATGAAAAGTTGCTGCAGAGCATAACGACCCATATGTCACTTACATATTTTTAGTAGATAGGAACCTGATAACCTGCATCATAAAGTAGACAATTTCTTCCAAAAACAAGGAAGAAAAACATGTTTTTCTAGGTGTTTAGGTTATAGTTAAGTTGACATCTCATGAGACACAAGGTAAAGAAAGATTTATACTTCCAGATAGAATATTTATAAAATGGGAAAGAGAATACAGAGGAGATAAGACAAAGGCATACTAAGATAGCCTGTTTATGCAGAATACATTTTTAAATACCTTTCTGTACAACATTATTAAAAATGCTGTGACTATACAATTTCTTGTTTTCAGAGCAATGAAACAAAACAGCTTTGGAAGCAGAGAGAAAAAGCTCACTTTGAGAATTATTGCCTGTGTCAGCAGCTGTTACTCAAATTTCTTACATATGGTGCCAGGAAAAATATGCTTCTTCAGACATATTATAGTACATTGCACCATTGTGTAATTTTGACAGTCTCAGAGATATTTATTTCTTGAATTCTGTTTAGAAGAGTACATATATTAAAGCTGAGCAGAATTTAAAACTACTTAAAACAGTCAAAGCTAATAGAGTAAAGACCATATGCCAATATACAATCCTGCCCCAAAAATAGCAGCTGTGTACACAGAAACAAAACCATACAGGACATATAATAAAAAATATGTCTTGAATGACTGCAGGCAGACACTCTTCCAAGGAAAATGACGGTGGAAAAAGCAAACTATTTTATAATGAAAAAAAAAATCTGCAATTACTCGAGGAAAACTAAATATTTCCAATAATTTAAAATGAGCAAACAAAAAAAACACCAACACAAAGAACCCAG